>NC_057724.1:45184320-45220172 GCF_004010195.1 Chiloscyllium plagiosum
ACAAGGGATGAATGCAGATTTCTCCAGCTTCCTCATTTCCCCTCCCCCCACCTTACCTCAGTCCCAATCCTCTGACTCAGCACCACCTTCTTGACCTGCAACCTTCTTCCCGACCTCTCCGCCCCCCCCCCTCACCTTAACCTCCTTCCACCTATCGCATTCCCAACACCCCTCCCCAAGTCCCTCCTCCCTACCTTTTATCTTAGCCTGCTTGGCACACCTTCCTCATTCCTGAAGAAGGGCTTATGCCCAAAACGTTAATTCTCCTGCTCCTTGGATGCTGCCTGACCTGCTGCGCTTTTTCTGCAACAGAAATAAATACAGTCCAGCTTGAGCACAGCTGTACTTCAGCGAACATCTCAATATGTCTCTGAACTTTATGACTTGTTAATTATCTGACTTGTTGTTTGAACTGGGATTGGGGATTCAAAAGATGCAATAAATTTAATAAAGGGAATTTTCAAAAATTTTATTCTTTTATATTGGGTCTTTGAGGAGAACTGTCAAGCAAAGTGATTTGACACTGGATCAGAAATTAGTGAGTATCTGAGCTGTTAAGCTTTATGGCTGATGGCTACAGATCACATCTCCTAGTCAATTCTCATTTCTGGGCAGCCGTACAGCGTAATGAATTTCCAGTAGGTGATGCATGTGTTTTGTACAAGATTACGTGATTGTATTATTAGAAAATGCAAACTTTTTTTTGAATGATTTGAAAGAGTAAACATTAAAATGCATTTAATTATTTTATACATTTAAACTAAGTTAGTATAATTTTAGAATTAAGGAAAGTTTAAGAGGCAGATTACAAGGAATATTTTCATGCGAAGGACCTTTAGAATTTGGAATTTATTACCACAAGTAGTGAAACTGAGTCAATCACAAATCTAAGAGGCAATTATATAGACAAAAAGAAAAAAAATCCAACAGTATATCAGGGAAACAGGTTTAAAATGGATAGTATAGAATTATCACTAGGACCAGAACAAATGCCTTATTTTGTGTTGAAATTTCAATGTCAGATGATTTGGAAGGAGGCTACATGGCTGTAATAGGCAGCTGCAAATAGTGCCAGGACAATTTTATTCTGAAGACGAACATAGTACTGTGATTATTTTCTTGTATGTCAGTGAGCTGTTTGTTCCCTACTCTGCTTTAATTATTTGCATCTGGAAGATTACAATCACATACTTTGTTATACAAAACCCATGTATCACCTACTGGAAATTCATGACACTCTAGCCATCACCCAACTCAGGTACTCACCAATTTCTGATCCAGTGTCAAATCATTTGCTTGACAGTTATTCTCAAAGCCCCTATATGAAAGAGCACAAATTATAAAAAAAATTCCCTTTATTAAATATGTAACATCCACTGAAAGCCCAAACCCAGTTCAAGCAACAAGACAGAGTTCGTAGAATTAAAGTTCAGAGATATGCTGGGATAATTGCTGAAGGACAGCAAGGTTCATGCTGGGCTGTGTTTATTACTTTACCTAAAACAAAGACCTGCAGATGCTAAAGACCTGAAACAAAGGCAGAAATTGCAAGAGAAAGACAGCAGGTCTGGCAGTATCTTAGAGTCATAGAGATGTACAGCATGGAAACAAACCCTTTGGTCCAACCCGTCCATGCCAACCAGATATCCCAACCCAATCTAGTCCCACCTGCCAGCACCCGGCCCATATCCCTCCAAACCTTTCCTATTCATATATCCATCCAGATGCCTTTTAAATGTTGCAATTGTACCAGCCTCCACCACTTCCTCTGGCAGCTCATTCCATACACGTACCACCCGCTGTGTGAAAAAATTGCCCCTTAGGTCTCTTTTATATCTTTCCCCTCTCACCCTAAACCTATGCCCTCTAGTTCTGGACTCCCCCACCCCAGGAAAAGACTTTGTCTATTTATCCAATCCATGCCCCTCATAATTTTGTAAACCTCTATAAGGTCACACCCCTCAGCCAATCCAAGATGGAGGATGGGAAAAATTTCTGGCTGTAAGAGCTGCTCCTTTTTTGAAGTATTTTAGGTGTTGGAGGTGATTTCCTCAAATTCCAGGAGCAGTAATTACTTTTTTATATGCTGTTGCATTGTTTTGGAACTTTGGAAAAAAACATCAAACAACAGCAGTTTTAAAAGGGAGAAGAACAGACAAAGGAAGCACATGGTGAGGTCAGTGCAGGAGAGAGAGAAAGAGAGAGAAAGAAACTGACACCACAGTGTACCCGCACAGTTACTGCCTTTGCTGTCTGAATTCATGTATCGCTGGACATCGGAGTGCATCTAGGAAAATTAGCAAACAGTGAAATTCACAACTGAGCTTGGAGGAACTGTTTGGGCGAAGTTTACAGCACAGAAACAGATAAGTGAATTGCTTTCAGAAAGTCTGCAGTAATGAGTAGAGTGGGTTGTTTCTTGATTATATGTTTTTTTGAGATATGTCTCTTGATTAAACTTAAATTATAAGCTGTAACTATTAATTTAACCTGGGGCAGTGTTTTGTAGAGGAAGGAGATAGTGTTATTTTCTGGGTAAGTAGACTGTGAAGGAACAAAAATGGCCTTTAGTAAAGTGATATGTGCTTCTTGCCAGATATGGGAGTTTAAGAGAGAGTTTAAGGGTTACTGTAGATTACATGTGCAATAAATGCTATTGTTTGCGAATCCTATCAGATCGAATGGATCGGTTGGAGAGACAGTTAGAGGCAATGAGGAATTTGCAACAGTAACAGTATGTGATGGATGGCAGTTATTGGAAGGGGGGAAAGTCTCAGATACAGTCACATGGACGGGTTAACACCAGGAAAGGTGAGAAAGGTAGGCAGCTAGTGCAGGAGTTTTCTGTGGCTATCCCCATTTCAAACAAATGTGCTGTTTTGGAAAATGTAGGGGGTGATGGATTCTCAGGGGAACACTACTGGCAGGGGGATTTGCTAGAGCTGCTTGGGAGGATTTAAACTAGTAAGGTGGTGGGGGGTGGGACCCAGGGAGACAGTGAGGAAAGAGATCAATCTGAGACTAGTACAGTTGAGAACAGAAACGAGTCAAACAGTCAGGGCAGGCAGAGACAAGGTAGGACTAATAAATTAAACTCCATTTATTTCAATGCAAGGGGCCTAACAGGGAAGACAGATGAACTCAGTGCATGGTTAGGAACATGGGACGTGGATATCATAGCAATTACAGAAATATGGCTCAGGGATGGACAGGACTGGTAGCTTAATATTCCAGGATACAAATGCTACAGGAAGGATAGAAAGGGAGGCAAGAGAGGAGGGAGAGTGGTGTTTTTGAGCAGGTATAGCATTACAGCTGTACTGAGGGAGGATATTCCTGGAAATACATCCAGGGAAGATATTTGGGTGGAACTGAGAAATAAGAAAGGGATGATCACCTTATTGGAATTGTATTATAGACCCCCTAATAGTCAGAGGGAAATTGAGAAATAAATTTGTAAGGAGATCTCAGCTACCTGTAAGAATAATAGGGTGGTTATGGTAGGGGATTTTAACTTTCCAATCACAGACTGGGACTGCCATAGTGTTAAGGGTTTAGATGGAGAGGAATTTGTTAAATATGCACAAGAAAATTTTCTGATTCAGAATGTGGATGTACCTACTAGAGAAAAACTTGACCTACTCTTGGGAAATAAGACGAGGCAAGTGACTGAGGTGTCAGTGGGGGAGCACTTTGGGGCCAGTGACCATACTTCTATTAGATTTAAAATAGTGATGGAAAAGGATAGACCAGATCTAATAGTTGAAGTTCTAATTTTGAGAAAGACAAATTTTGATGGTATTAGGCAAGAACTTTCCAAAGCTGATTGGGAGCAAACGTTCGCAGGTAAAGGGGCGGCTGGAAAATGGGGAGCCTTCAGAAATGAGATAACGAGAATCCAGAGAAAGTATATTCCTGTTAGGGTGAAAGGAAAGGCTGGTAGGTATAGGGAATGCTGGATGACTAAATAAATTGAGGGTTTGGTTAAGAAAAAGAAGGAAGCATATGTCAGGTATAGACAGGATAGATTGAGTGAATCCTTAGAAGAGTATAAAGGAAGTAGGAGTATACATAAGAGGGAAGTCAGGAATGCAAAAAGGGGACATGAGAGAGCTTTAGCAATTAGAACTAAGGAGAATCCAAAGTGTTTTTACAAATACATTAAGGGCAAAAGGGTAACTAGGGAGAGAATAGAGCCCCTCAAAGATCAGCAAGGCGGCCTTTGTGTGGAGCTGCAGAAAATGGGGGAGATACTAAATGAATATTTTGCATCAATATTTACTGTGGAAAAGGATATGGAAGATATAGGATGTAGGGAAATAGATGGTGACACTTTGCAAAATGTCTATATTACAGAGGAGGAAGTGCTGGATGTCTTGAAACAGTTAAAGGTGGATAAATCCCCAGGACCTGATCAGGTGTACCCGAGAAATCTCTGGGAAGCTGGAGAAGTGATTGCTGGGCCTCTTGCTGAGATATTTGTATCATCAATAGTCACAGGTGAGGTGCCGGAAGGCTGGAGGTTGGCTAACGTGGTGCCACTGTTTAAGAAGGGTGGTAAGGACAAGCCAGGGAACTATAGACCAGTGAGCCTGACGTCGGTGGTGGGCAAGTTGTTGGATGGAATCTTGAGGGACAGGATGTATATATATTTGGAAAGGCAAGGATTGATTAGGGATAGACCACATGGCTTTATGTGTGGGAAATCATGTTCACAAACTTGATTGAGTTTTTTGAAGAAGTAACAAACAGGATTGATGAGGGCAGAGCGGTAGATGTGATCTGTACGGACTTCAGTAAGGCATTCGACAAGGTTCCCCATGGGAGACTGGTTAGCAAGGTTCGATCTCACGGAATACAGAGAGAACTAGCCATTTGGCATAAGAGGTATAGTTGGTAAGTTTGCAGATGACACCAAAATTGGAGGTGTAGTGGACAGCGAAGAAGGTTACCTCAGATTACAACAGGATCTTGATCAGATGGGCCAATGGGCTGAGAAGTGGCCGATGGAGTTTAATTCAGATAAATGCGAGGTGCTGCATTTTGGGAAAGCAAATCTTAGCAGGACATATACACTTAATGGTAAGGAGTGTTGCTGAACAAAGATATTGCCAGGATTGGAGGATTTGAGCTATAGGGAGAGGTTGAACTGACTGGGGCTCTTTTCTGTGGAGCTGTGGGGAGAAAACAGAATTAATGTCCTTCATTTCTGAAGATGGGTCACTGGACTCAAACCGCTAACTCTGCTATCTCCACAGATGCTGCCTTTCTCCAGCTATTTCTGTTTTTGTATCTATTACTTGTTCAATAATACTTACACTTTCCCATTATTAGAACTGCATGTAATATGGCTGCCTGCAGTGAATGTACCTTGCATCCCTGTTCTAAGTCACATGACTATGACAAGCCAGGGAGGTCATTAGTACAGTACTGTATTTCCATCCAAACATGTCCCCTTTCATTCAAGAAATGAAACTTCCATGCATTCTCATTTACATTGAGTTACCTAAGTTTCCCACTCTGAACACAATTGTTCTCATTCGTAAGCAAAACTCTTTGTTATTCTGGTTAGTCCTCTCTTTTGTCAGTCTCTTTACAGGCATGGCATTCGTGCAATTTTTCAGCTTTGCCTCCGCTGTCTGCTGGTTGCAGCGATGTGTTCTCTGGTTCTGTTTCAAAATTTTCTCAGCAGACTCTACTGATTCCCACTGTTACCTAAGACATGTTTATCCTTTAGTCTCTGTGTCACTCTGTTTGTCAGTCAATGGGGCCTGAAAAACACTATAAATCTCTGCTAGCAGGTTTGGGGTATCAATCCAAGCTTTAAACTTGCTTTTGCTGAGATGAGTGGCTCCAGCATTGTGTCTAATACTGTATCTGGAATTATGACACATCCCTCCCAGATTGTCTCAATGCCTTCTATGCTCACTTTGAGCAGAATTTTGGCAGAGAGGTAACACCTATTCTGACAAGTCCTGACGAACCTAGCCCAACAGTCACTGCATCAGAGGTCAGATCAGTTTTCCTTCATGTGAATCCAAGGAAAGCGATGGGACCAGAGTACCAGGTTGTGCACTCAGAGCATGCACAGATCAACTGACAGAGGTCTTCTCGGACATCATCAACCTCTCGCTGCAGCAGGCCACTGTTCCTGCCTGTTTCAAGAGGGCCAACATCATCCCTGAAGAAGGGCTTATGCCCGAAACGTCGATTCTCATGTTCCTTGGATGCTGCCTGACCTGCTGCGCTTTTCCAGCAACACATTTTCAGCTCTGATCTCCAGCATCTGCAGCCCTCACTTTCGGCCCTAAATTCAGTGGTCATGAAGTGCTTTGAAAGCCTGGTCATGGCATTAATCAACTCCAGCCTCCCCACTACTCTTGACCCACTCCAATTTAACGATCAAACGAACAGATCCATGTCAGATGCCATATCACTTGCCCTTCACTCCTTCCTAGAACATCTTAATACCAAGAACAGCTACATAAGAATCCTACTCATTGACTACAGTTCAGCCTTCAACACTATTATCCCCTCGAGACTGATTACTAAACTTAGTGATCTTGGACTAAGCCCCACACTCTGCAACTGGATCCACAGTTTCCTGACCTACAGGCCACAATCAGTGAAGATTGGGGATAATATTTCATCCTTAAACTCAACACTGGAGCCGCCCAGGGGTGCGTACTCAGCTCCCTACTGTACTCATTGTATACCCATGACTGTGTTGCCAAATACCAGACTAATGCCATTTATAAGTTCACTGATGACACCACCATAGTCAGTCAAATCTCAGATGGCAACGAAACAGACTACAGACAGGAGGTGGAAGACCTGGAAAAATGATGCACTGAGAACAACCTAGCTCTCAATGCCGCCAAAACCTAGGAACTCATTATTGACTTTTGGCGGGATGTTACTCATGGAGAAAGTGAGGGCTGCAGATGCTGGAGATCAGAGCTGAAAATGTGTTGCTGGAAAAGCGCAGCAGGTCAGGCAGCATCCAAGGAGCAGGAGAATCGACGTTTCGGGCATAAGCCCTTCTTCAGGATGTTACTCATGCCCGCTTACACATTAACAGCACAGAAATGGAATGTGTGGAGAGTGTCAAGCTCCTGGGAGTGGTCATCCACAACAAGATTTCTTGGACTCTTCACGTGGACTCACTGGTTACAAAGGCCCAACAACGTCTCTTCTTCCTCAGGCAGTTGAGGAAATTTGGCATGACAGCGAATACCTTTGCCAACTTTTATGGGTGCGCCATCAAGAGCATTCTGTCTAGATGTATCACTACCAGGTATGGCAACTGTCCCATTCGAGATCGTAAGGTTACAGAGATTGGTGAACTCAGCCCGGACAATCACAAAGGCCAACCTCCCATCTATAGAATCCATCTAACAGGCCTGCTGTCAAGGAAAGGCTGCCAGCATTTGCAAAGATCCATCCCACCCTGGCGATGTTTTTCTACAACCTCTACCATTGGGGAGACGGTACAGAAGCCTGAACACACGCACCAGCCGGTTTTGAAACCATTTCTACGCTACGGTTGTTAGAATACTGAATAGACTCACAAACTCTGAACATTCGCCTGTACCTGTGTTTTTGTTTTTGCTGCTGTTTACCTATTATTTACTTATCTATGCTACTTAACAATGTGATCTACCTGTATTGCTCGCAACACAAAGCTTTTCACTTTGTCTCGGTACAAGTGACAATAAATTCAATTCAAATCAATTCAATTCAATGAATTTCAGATCCTCAGCCTTGCTGTAGCATTATGCTCGCAGATTAATTTGCCTTCTCAGAGTGAGCATCATTCCATTGCAGAGTCTCATTTTTTGATTGCCATCTCGTAAAACTTTACACAGGTCTGCAAAGTTCATAATATTGCAGGAAGCACCCGTGTCTTTCTGCAACTTCACATTCATTTGGTGCTTTTGATTTATTTTCTTCATTATAACAGTTACAAACTATTTTAGATTTCACATTCTAACATACTCTAAGGCGTAGATGCTACTGTCATCTAAATCTTCATCCATCATCTCTCTAGTACCCATACTTAATTTGCCTAAATTGTAATCCTTATGCCTCTGACACAATCATTTCTATAGACATTATTGGCTTGACTTTGTCCTAATCAATTGTATACAAAGTTAATTAGTATCTTGCAAATAAAACACTTTTTCCCACACCGGACATGATTTCTTTTGTTTCATATGGCGATCTCCACAATATTTGCAAATTTGTCCTTCTGCCTTGATCTTTCTGTTTGCCCTGCTGTGCATACTTGTTGCTCTTGTTAACATTGTTGCACTTGAAAAGTCTAAGTTAAAAATCACACAACACCAGGTTATAGTAAGGCTTCTTCTCAACATAGTGGGTCAATCAGAGGTGCTTATCAGAATTGTGCACAGGTCTGGGCTGCTTCTCCATGTTGTGGACAAAGTCATCTGCTCTCCCATGTAACTATTGAGTTACAAACTCAGAACTTCTGCACATGTTTATAACTTCTTCAATAGTCAGATTATCTTTCCTTCGCATGGCTAAGATCTCTAAAGCCAAAAAAGATTCTTTCTTTAATGAGATCATATTTCACATGCCTGAATTAACAGGATTCTGCAAGCTGTGTTAATGTAGTCACAAACAGAGTCATAGATGTCTACAACACAGAACATGCCCTGCTGTGCATTCAGTCTGCACTTGTCAAGAACAAGCACCCAACTGTTCTAATCCAATTTTTTTAGTGCTTGGTAAATATCTATAAATATTCTCTTTTAAATTTGATCTTTATAATATTCAACACATACCATTCATATATTGTAATCAATTAAGGTTCAAAGTGTACCTTTAAGGCTTTAAAAATTTATGCAGTCTGTTTTTATCTGTTCTTCAGAGAGACTTAGTGTGAAATACACTTTGTAACAGTCTCTCTCCAATAGTGTTGAAAGCATAGTTACTTAAAGATATTCTGGCTTGTCAGTTAAATTTATAGCAGTCTCAGAGCTTGGTAAGTTCTGAGTCATATTACCTTTCATTTCAACCAAAGCCAGAAGTGGAAAGTTTGCAACAATTATGTGGCAAACCCAGTGATTCAGCTACAGATTGCATGGTTGCTTATTTTTCATGTCCAACAGCTTTTAGCAACTTTCAGCAGCCCTAAATATTTGTGTTCTTTTTGTAGGTGTGCTTCTGTGCAGATCTTCAGCACTAATTACAGTTCCACTTCTGTGCACTATGTTACATGCTCAATTCGTACAATGTTGCTTGTATACTCTCTTTCTTAGAACTTCTTTAAGATGGCTGCCCATAGCAAGTGTGTTTCATAGCATAGATCACATGATTAAGAAAAGCCAGGAACTGCATTAGTACAGCATTGCATTTTCATCAAACTTTGAATTGTTGGTGCTGATGCTGTGGGTGCAGCTGATCACCACTTGTTCTAGCACAAACAATTCATGAGATCCCTATTCAAAAGCAGCAAACTCCATACTACTACTTGCCCCTAACTCCCACTCACTAACATGCCTGCACTCAGGTGGGCAACTGCAAATCTTGTTACCCTGAAGAATATGCTGGTAAATCATGGCTTTGTATGAAATCACAGAACATCATTAAACTTTGGATTACATTGTGTTTTGTTGAGTTTCATTGTTAGAGTGCAGGCCACTGGACTTTTCTGGAGATGTGTATTCACTCTCCTAAAACTTTGTGCAATCTTTGTGCTAGTCATAAGTCTCTTGTCAATTCCACATTTGCCCAATACAGACTTTGCTTTTAAGCTTAAGTCAGTACAATTTTAATCAATCTAAAAAAGTGACTATGAAGGGGATAGATTCATTTAAAATGAAGTATGGAGATGAAGACTTTGGTCTTTCTTACAGTTAACAGGAGGACTATATGGGCCCCTGGGGTCCCAATGTTGGCCGTTCTGGCAGCAAGGCAAGGTGGAGTAGTTCGTTGATAGAGATGGAGCTACATGCCATCAACATTAAACTTTTCTTCATGTCTTCAGGTGTAGTCTTTAAGGGGCAGTATGTAGTGAAGAGGAGTTGGTAAGGGTAGCCAAGAATGTAGTCTGTTGGGGATTGGCTACTCAGTGAGAACCACCAATAGTTGCCAAAATGTGTGCTGTGGAGAATACAAAGGAAGGCATAGAAGGAAGTCATAGGTTCATTTGTATGAGATAGTGTCCTGAGATGTTAACAGGGCACAATATTGATGCAGGAGCAGCATCAAGGGAAAAGCAGAGGGAGACAATGTAGAAGTGAAAAGTCCTAAATACTATACTCAACACTTGAGCTTCCAGATAGTCAAGATTTTTGAAGCATACTGAATACAAAATGCTAAACTTCTCATTTCTTTTCTGAAGCCACGTTACTGACTTCAGTATGGAGTTCAGTATCACCATCAGTTTTACATTTAAGTTTGATTCTTGTGATATAACGAAATTCATGTCTGTTATGATAATGTAACTAAGCACATGACTCTGACATTAGTAAGACAGAGGTAGGCAAACAGGAATTTCGAAGAACACAGTAGGCCGGGCAGCATCAGGAGGTGGAGGAGTTGACATTTCAGGTGTAACCCTTCTTCAGGTGTAACCCTTCTTCAGGACCGAGGGTGGGGATATGGAGAGCTGCAGATAAAGGGGGTGGCGGGACAGGGTGGTGAAGTGGGGATAGGTGAAGACAGGCAAAGGATACAACTTGATTGGTCAGTGGGAGGAATGAATCCGGTAGGTGGCTGGGAGGAGTTGAAGGGAGGGGCAGGGGCTGGGAAGGGATTTGGGGGAAAGGGAAGGGAGGTTATCTAAAATTAGAGAATTCAATGTTGAGTCATCTGGGCTGTATGCTGCCCAGGTGGAAGATGAGGTGTTGTTCCTCCAGTTTAAATTTGGTTCATTGTGGCAATGGAGGAGGCCAAGTAAGACAGAAGCCACCAGTCTGGTACAAGCATTGAGAAAGGTCTTAGACTGTAGACTTAGAGACTGTATTTAATAACCTACTATGAACAATTGTAAATAAAGGAGCGTTACTTAAGGAGTTGGAAGAACCTTATGTAGAGATAAGAAGCAAACAGTCTTTGAAGCCATCTGCAGCTTAAGTTATATTCCAGCCTGGTATCTCAGTGTGCAGGCAGTAGTCCTGATTTAAAGCACAAGATAGAACAGTTCCTACTCAAAGACATAGATACTTTAACTGATTAATCTACGTGCTCTCTATCTTTCTTGTTGAATTACTGCAATAGCCACAATTTCTAACAAGAGAGACCAGCTTGGCCTGGCCCACTCTCATTTGAGGACTACAAACAAAATGTTAACATCCTTGAAGTAGGGGAACAGATAGAATAAAATCAGGATGGAACTCAGTATGTATGTGAACAGTGAGAATCAGGATCAGTTGTAATGGTAGCAATGCTGGATGCAATGTCACATGTTAATGTCAATGTTACAGTGCAACGATGCTTATTTAGTCAGGACTTGGAACTTGGTCAGGTGGGAGAGAGTAGTGAAGAAAGAGAAAGAAGAGAGAAAGGAGAAAAATGTTATTTAAAGAAAAGTACTGATGACCAGTGGAAAATAGAAAACAGAACACCTTCAAATGTAATTTCAATTTATTATATTATTATACCCACATATTACCACAGATTCTTCGTCTACTTGATGTTATATTTTTTCAAGTTAGATTAACCTTAAAAAAAAATTTAGGTCAACAAAAGAACCTGACATACTTATTATTTCTTTTATTATCTGTCCAAAAATGAAATCATAGCTCAAATTTCCACTTCTCGTTTCTTAAGTTCAGTTCGAAAAAAACAATAATGGCATCATGCAAGTTGAATTCAACAATATTGAGATCCATTGATTTTGCACCAAAAAGCTTTATGACATCTTAATAAAAATTAAATACCAGCTAATCAAACACTGAAATATATTACAACATGTAAACATTGAAATGCAAATTGTGTCAGAAAATAGCAGCGACAAAACCATTAAGTAATGGTAGAAGGTTGTAGAGATTTAAAAATATTATGAATGAGGTGAAGGCATACAACCACACCTCAAATTTTTAAGGTTTATTCATGCCTTTTTGCTCAACAGATCAATTGTTTCCAGTGAGAAAATTACAGGGAGAAGATGTTATGCACAACTGAAATGTGGTCCAGTTAGAAATGGAGTGATCAATAGCTATCTTGTCCATCACTCAGAATAACAAAGGGTTAAGCCTAATATTGATGTCAAAATATATTCTTCTCTGATCACAATGTTCAGTTAGCCCTTTATCAGGCTGCTAAATATAGCAGGTAAATGAAAGTGAGGAATGAATTCATAAATGGTCTCACATTGTAATAGACAAACTTCACTGATATTTCACCCATTTCAATTAGAACTTCAACTTTTAAAAAATTACATAAAGTTTCCAACCATGTCAGGTGGCTAGATGACGCAATCCTTGAAGCAGCATCAGCATATTTAAAGCACACCAATGCAATTTACTGTTTGTAGTTAGTAGGTAATGCCTAAAGTTTAAATTACTGTCATTAACTGAGGGGTACTTAATATGTACAACAAATACATTGTTGGTGCACAACACAGCAGCAGGTGGTTAAACACAAGAAGTTATGATATGACTTGAGGGAAGCTTCAACATTTATCTAAAACATCGTTTGCCTCCTACTTGTTAATACTACAGCAATAAAACAAGCGCATTTGGAATGTGGGGTATGTACTGCATACAACAATCCAAATATTTGAAACGTGAGACAAACAACCTAAAAAGGAATCTACAAAAAATAATTCCTCTATTGATAATTAAACAGCAATTACCTAACTGAACAATTTGACAGATACATTTCTACTATGGCAATAATATTACAATCCTACAGGTGCAGACGAGTCTCTAACCAACTTTAGCCAGATGGATGTTATGGCTCTATTTAAGATCCTTTCATATGGTACTTATTTTCTGAACGACCTCAGTTATGGCATTTCTTAAGGGAAGTAAATGCAGCACTTAGATTCTGAGCAAAACCTAATTTCCTCAAAGTGCTCCATACATTAGTGTCAGTTTAAGCATGAGAACTGGCAAGCTCTTAATTGAAACCTCTTGCAACTGAATTTTTTACACCTGCTAATTAATGTGGAGGGAGGGGGAATCACCTAAACATTAAATTTAAAGAGTCCTTTAAAGCAAAATGGATGTAAAGACCATCCTCCATATTACTAACTGCTAGGGTTAGCAAGTCTCAATATATCTCAGGAGCTATCTAGAACTATTGTTCCTATGTCAGATCTCTGACCAGTATTTCTTCAGGCCTGTTCACAGCACATTCAACTGGTAATATTCAAATGTAGGAATTCAGTTTGACTTATTGTGTAGTCAGGAAAAAAACAGGAACTATTTTAAAAGATATGCAAAAATTAGGTGAAAGGGTTCTTATTTATTTAACTGGCCTCTACTCAGAAACTTCCTAGGTGGCATTTTGAAAACAAGTCAGAAGTCTCACAATAGGTAAGATCATAAGCTTTTGGAGTGCTGCTCCTTCATCAGATGAAACCTATCACCTGATGAAGGAGTAGTGCTCCAAAAGCTTGGGATTTTAAATAAATCTGTTGAACTATAACTTGATGTTGTGATATTCTGACTTTGTCCACTCCAGTTCAACAATGGCATCTCCACATCATTTTTGAAACCAGAAGCTCACTGTAAAGGAAAATTATGGGTACAGAGAGCTATTCCATCATTCTTTGGTATAAAACATTGGAGTGTTCCTGAGAATCTCTTCAACAAAATAATTATGTGAAACAGTATGCTATGGATGCTGAAAGTCTAGATTAACAGAAAATGCTGGAAATTCTCTATAGCTCAGGCAGCATCTTTGAAGAGAGAAACTGTGTTAACAGTTCAGGCCAATGGCTTTTCAGTTGTAACCTACAGTTCCAAAACATTAACTCGTTTCCCATTTCACAGATTCTGCAAGACTTGCTGAATCCTTTTAATTTTTTTTCATATTTCAGCAAAACATTATTCAGGATGGAAGAGAAATAACATTGAAATTACATGTCCAGTGTTGTTGAGAAACTTCAAGCAGGAATAGACTACAGATGGGACACAGAAAACTACCATAGAAATGTAGAGGGCCAAATGAAAGTTGGGATACAAGAATTTTAAGAAAATAGATTTTGTACAAAGATTTGAAATGGCTTCTTTAAAAAGAATTTAAGATTCAAATCTGTAAAGGCATACATTCAGTCATTTTACAAGGTGAAAATATTTGAAACAGACAAAAAGGCTTGATTCATGTTATCAAGTCTTCTAAGTGCACTATCAATTCAGTTGCTGATTGACAAATAATATTTTGGCAGTAAAGGTCAAGATTAAGTCTTTGTGCACAAAGTGCTATTTCACTTAAGCTTCTTGCCTCCCAGTTGAGACCGAAGTAGCAGGGAGCCTGGTATCCATTCATTAGGATTTGACACCATGTCTTGCCAGAGAGCTATCTCTTCTTCTGTAGAGTCCATCCATTCTACTGGGATTCCATAACTATATCCTGTAAAACATAAGACCTAAAGCATTAACGGTATGAAAATTTGCTAACTCCACTGAACTCACACATACACAAATGAAATTTATATGACTCCTTCAGCTGAGGTGCTGGGTCTGCTGCTGTTTGTGATATATATAAATGACTTGGATGAAAATGTATTTGGGTGGGTTAGTGAGTTTGAAGATGATACAAAGATCGATGGAGCTGTGGATAGTGTAGAAGGTCATGAAAGGATCCAGCGGGACACAGGTCAGTTTCAGGCAGGAGCGAGAAATGGCAGATGGAGATTAATCTGGGTAAGTCCGAGGTGCAAATGTTACAGAAAAGTATACAGTTAGTGGCAGCACCCTGAACAGCATTGATGTACAGAGGGTTCTTGGGCTTCAGGTCCATAGCTCCCTGATAGTGGCCACATAAGTAACAGCTCATTGTTCAGATAATGCCTCTATCAGCATTACTCCTTGCAAGGTACACCTTTCCAACTGGTTCTGCTTAACTCTAGAAACATTCTCACTCTGGACCGGCAGCATTGACATTCCACTTACCATCTATAAAAGGACAGCAAAGGATAATGCAGCTAATTACAAGGCTAGTGCACTTCTGGCACATGTGAGTTCAAGATCCTCATTTGATCCCGACTCAGACTCCAGAAGCCCACAGTAAATCCAGTTCAGTATATTGGAAAGGAAGAGAAGCTGTCTATCCAAACAACTACTAAAATGCAATATTAAATTAAGCATTGATATATGGGAAATCTCTTGATGAAGTGAGTAGTCGGTAGTGAAAGATCAACAAGAATCAACAATAGTGGTTCGTAAATGTGGCCTATTGTATCATAATGAGAAAACTGGATCTCAGTTTTCTGTATCTGCAGTTCCAACAAATTAGTATTTTGCACATGTGCTGCTGAATCCTGAAGGGTAGCTGAAAAAGTTAAGCTATGCTCATGCATATGTAGTTGCCTATTTATCCTATGTCACTAGATGGCATCAGGTTATTAATTATGTTGCATTCAGGCACAATAATTCTCAACTCCATCAGCAGTAGAAAGCGCAGAAACAATAATAGAGATATGTATCATTTTTTATGAACATGCATTGTGACGATAAACAGGATAGGGAATTATAAACATGTCACTACGAAATATAGCAAGTTAACCAATGTAACAAGTGTCACATGCAATGTGAGTCTGACTGCATTGACAATATAGCATTTTCCACGATCACAGCCTAATCCTTTTCAACTGCCTATTCAGGATGTAAGCCTGCATATGTTGGTTTTTCCTGAAAGTTTGGGATGGTGGAAAGATTGCAGTTTTTCTGTTCCCTGTTTTGTATGCCTGTAATCTCAATTCTGATAATCCCTTTGGCTGTTGTCTCAGAATCAGCATCCTTTAGCTAATGCTTGGTACTTAGCTGAACCCCCCAACCCACTATTTACACATGTGAATCAGTTAAAGGCTATTTCTTTTTGCTCTTCATGTACAAAATATTGTCCACAACCTTTCTTGCTTCTTTCCAGTAAATTTCTGGAAAACTGTCCTTACTGCCCATCCCATGTCCAAAAACAACTAGGCCATTTAAGACACAAATTTCAATGTTTCTTTCTGCACAAGGCAGTTTGTAATGGTTTCTCTGATTCCAATATGATTGCATGAACTAATATATCATTGTCCTTATTTCCAAATCTGTTCATGGACTTGTCCCACCCAATCACCTCTAACCGTTTCCTCCAGTCCTTTATACATTACGTGTTTGACCATCATTTATCTCATGTCCTTTTGTAGGAATCACTGACAGGAGACAATCATTCCCCACTCAACTAAACTGTGCAGCTGTTCATGCTGGGGGTCTATAGCCAGGTCTACAATCTTTCCATGGAGGACATCAAGTTCCACCCACAACAAGCACAAAGAGAAATGATATGTTTACCTGTGCCAAACCCCAGCCTGAGTCCACCCAGAAAATGATTAGTCAGTTTTTCATGATCCCATACTGTCAGTTCAACACAGGCTTCTTTCAGATCCTCTGTTCTGAAGCCATCGTATACAATAGTATGATTATAAATAGGGTTGGTATCCTTCTTCACAATCCGAGTCTTCTGGTAGCTCTTCTTACTTGTGTCAGGAAGCACATAACTGAGGGATAAATAGTGAGGCAAGTTAAACCGAACAGAATAGATGGAGGAATAAATTAGGTATTGCAGAGGACATGACAAGTAAGTGGAGTAAAGCTTGATTCAGGCAATGGGAAGAAAAATGGTTTAAGACTTCTAAAATTCCAATTTATTTCATAAAATTAGCCTGGTATCATAACTGATTTATTTCCTGATGCAGTTGAGATTGTATATGTCGGCAGGGGTGGGTGAGCAAAGGATGGTGGTGAGGAAGAAAAGAAACATTGTAGTCAAGGGTGGGGCTAGAGGGGAAAGGGTGTGTGGCTATTAAGGGTCTTGGTCCCTTCAACCCCTAAGTGGTACAGCGTGAGTAAGGATAGCTACCGTTTTGGTTGAATGGGTGAGTCTTGTTGATAAACAATAGGAAGTTTATTGTATTACTGCAACAATTTACAGATTCCACGACTATACTCGACATTATGATAGGACTGTTCTGAGCAAATTGACGTCAGCTCTGTCTTGTATAGCTCTTTCTTTACTCTGATGAAATAGGTGATGCTTACTGTATTCAATAAAGTATGAGCGCTTTCAGATCCATATACAAGTGTTAATTCGGAGATGTCGGTGTTGGACTGGGGTGTACAAAGTTAAAAATCACACAACACCAGGTTATAGTCCAACAGGTTTAATTGGAAGCACACTAGCTTTCAGAACGACGCTCCTTCACAATCACCTGATGAAGGAGCATCGCTCCGAAAGCTAGTGTGCTTCCAATTAAACCTGTTGGACTATAACCTGGTGTTGTGTGATTTTTAACTATAAACAAGTGTGTGTGTGTCTGTCTGTCTGTCTGTGTGTGAGAGTAAGTGAGTATATCTGTGTGGAGAGATGGTGGTCTTAAGGGACAGAGATCACAGTTTTGATGGAAAAATTACAGATTCCACAAGGAGAGATCAGGGTGGACTGGGGGTTTGCAATGGTTCAGGTGTCATTAGGCATGGGGCACATAACAGGGTATCGCGGAGGTTGAAGTCTGGGCAGAAATAATCCTTGTCAGGGGATGAAGATCAGACCCAAGGAGAGATCACAATTCTTGGGGTACGGTGGGGTGAGATTATAGTCAGATGCAGAGAGAGATCCTGGCCTGAGGAGGGTTAGGAAAAAGAGAACACAGTCAATTGGGAATGATCCTGGTTTGGCTTTAGAGACCCGACTGAGGAGAAATTGAGGCCCTAGCCAGTGGAGAGACATCTCGGTCTCTGTGGAGGCAGATTATCCTCTGGGGAGGGACAGATTGTGGTCCTGAGGGGAGATCACAGTCTAAGCTTGAGAAATCTTCATTCTTTTTTGAAATCATTGAATCCCTACAGCATGGGAGCAGGCCAATCAGCCCACTGGGTCCACACTAACCCTCCAAAAAGAATCCCACTCAGACCCATCCCCTCATTTAGAAAAAACCTCCCCACCTATTTTTGGAGGGTTAAACTTTTCAGTATCTTCTATCTCATTCAGGTCCCTTTAGTGGTGGAGCTTCAATGATATGTGCAAAGCATGACTCCAGACCACTAAAAGCTTAAACAGTTCCACAGATATCACCTGCCTAAGTAGGCCAGAAACAATGTGCTTTTATCCTCTCTGTACTGTGTGTGCACTCATTGACCTGATGTTGGGAATGGGGTGCAGCTCCCAGGCCCTTGCAACTGACTCCTGTGGCCACAGTTCCTATACTCCTCTTCCCATTATAATACTCACCTTTAGTCTGGGGCCCCAGAACAATCTTGGGTCTCTGGTGGATACAGTGCAACCAAAACCCATACTTTTATTGCTGCTGGAGATATGAGAAGCTGCCACATTCTGATTGGGTGACAGCTCTCAATGGATGATATCTCCACCAGTGGGAACTTCAATCCTGGGGAAGGTTCAATGTTGACCACTTGTGTACCTGAAGGGCATCTGAACTTGTCAGGCCTACTCTACCCCATTTGTTTTCAACTTTGTGTCCTGACAAAATCCAGGCCAATATCTTGTTTACGAATGTCAATAAATACGTGGGACAATGAAATGAAAAATCCCCCTTTTGCTCCAAACCCCTTTGTGGATTTGAAATTGAAATAAATCTGTGAATTCAGTGAACAATTAGAGACAACTATTAAAATACCATTTCACAAATGAGTCCACTCCAGATGATCGAAGTTGGGGCAAATCCTTGGCATTTTTCATCCAAATATGTACCTCTCCAGTGGGAGGATCTCCAGCACCTTAATAAATTATTTAAAGTGCAAATTAGTCCTTTCAAAAGCAAATATTTCAACTTCCAAAACAAAAATGCAGTAAATTAAAATGACAATGTGGTATTGAAGAAATGTATCAAGGTTTTCTACTTTTTGATGGTTGATCAGGACTAAACTGTCCCAAGCAATCATAACAGAGCCCTAAAAAAAGAAGATTCCTCTCATGATCACCATGCTGCCATCAGACATCCTGCTATTTACAAGAAAACAAAGTAGGCTCCAGAATTAATAGGCCTGATTGCTCTTCTACAATGATGAATATTACAGACCCAAACTATATGTGAAGTACGTAACACAGGCAGAAGGAGTCAATAACTACCAGTATATATAGTAGCTTAATGATCAGATAACTTTAAAAACTTGCCCTACAGTTATTCCAGAATTATTTGCACTGTTCATTGCAAACCTGAAAATGATAAAATCTCAGTGTGGTAGCTAGATAAACTGTACAGAGGGGTAATAAAAGAACCTCTGCATTATTAGTCACTCAAATCTGTGCATTTCGCTTGGATGTTCATTTGATCATTCATTATTTAGCAGTAGTTAAAAAACAGCAATGTCTATGTCCCACTCAGGTTGAAATACACAATGTAACTATACAGAGTGATACTAAGCAAAGGAAAATGGTCAATCTAACAATGGGATTTGGGATCACAAATGTTCAAGCTAATTTTGAAAAACAATGTTTTTATTGAAATGTAAAAATGTCACTTGGGTCAATAATTGATCAATCTGGACTCGATCTTTTTGGTTGATCTGATCTGTTATATGCAGGTAACTCTTATACCATTCACCTTCTCAAAAGATCCCTAGGCAAACATCCTCACTACACCGTCTTTTATGTCAATGACTTTTCCAATTAACTTGTTCTGCAACTGGATCCAATAGTGCAAATATTCAGTCAAAGTTTACTATGTAGCCATTATCTGTTATCTTCTTGACATCATTCCTCAAGTGAATTATAAATTCACCAAAGGAACTAAAATTCCCTGAGTATATACTGGCATCCAATAATGATTTGTGGTTCTTCAACAAAAACAATAAAGTGTCTTTGTACAACATTAGTGAGCCAAGAGTAACTTTTTGGTAAGAAGATTTCTTGCTTAATGGTAAAGTGGTAAGGTGGAGATAGGAAGGTTCTTGTCCAGCACTGTTGCAAGTAAAGGAACTGTAAATTTCAATAAATCTTCCACAAAATTGAGGTAAAAGTCGACAATTGCTTAAATGCTCACAACATTTTTCATTTTACAAATGATTTAAGAATGAACAAAATCAGGTTAGTTGAATATTGGTGGATTGCTGCCACACATTGCTGGAACACAAGTTTAGATTTTTGCCTCGACTACACTAACCAGCTGAAAAACTGAAGCAGCACTGAGCAGACACTGCATATTCTGTTCACCAATTAGCCAGCAGGAGATGGAGAATAAGATATACCGACTGGAGTTTTCAAAGATCATTGATAAATCTCAACCAAATTGAGACTCAGAGAGAATATAACTGGAATCTAGACCATAAAAACACCAAATGAAAGACAGATCAATTTTTACCCAAAGTGCCGGGTGGTATATATTTGATAGCAAGGTTTATTTCTCCTCTGTGATCCACTCCAACTCCCATCGCTGGACACTGCAAATAAAGTCAAAAACAATTGAAAGTTGTGCAAAACATCATCTTCTGTTCAGTTAGTGGTGATTAACATATGCCCTTTGCTAAAAGGGCATGTAGACTGGAAAAGACTAACTTTCTGAGGTTGGTTTATATTATTTCTACAGCATGGATACTTGGAACTTCATGTCACTCAATGCATTATCAATGGTGAAGGGGAGATGTCATTTTGTGAAGTTAATGGTTGAGTATCGCAACTCTGACCAGAATTTCTAGATATTTCATTTCAACAATGCATGTGACCCTTCATCTCTGTACATAAGGAATGACAAATGCCTTGAGTAATGACTGCCCAATGAAACGAACAGACAGCAATTTAAAACATCAAGGCTGTTCTTTCCACAGAAAATGTGTAATCTATTCCATTATAGAGTCTCTAATCCAAAAAAAAAGATTCAGAAAAAGCTTTCCCCTTAAACCTGCCCACCCACTGAACAATACAAGGTAAATCAAGAGAAGTTCCACAATACTTAACACAACACCCTACATTTCACACCCTTGGTCAGTTGCCTTTCTTGCAATTAAATATCATTGATTTCTACAGTTCAGGAAGAATCTCATTCCACACAAAACTGACCATCCCAATCTGCACGTATCCTTACTGTCTCCAATTCTGCTGCCAAACCATCTCTCCCATCAGACCTCGACTATTTTGTTGAGAAGAGTGAGAAAAAGCGAGGACTGCATATGCTGAAGTATCAGAGTTGCAAAGTGTGGCGCTGGAAACGCACAACAGGTCAGGCAGCATCTGAGAAGCAGGAAAGTTGACATTTCTGTTGAAGGGCTTATGTCCAAAAGGTTGCTCTCCTGCTCCTCAGATGCTGCCTGACCTGTTGTGCTTTTCCAGCACTACACTTTTCGACTATTTTGTGAAGAAAACCAGCAATGTGAACGAAATACCTGAAAGCCACTTTTTGAGTGATTTTGATTTGCTATACTTTGGGGAAACAGAATTTTTCAAAATGGGAATGTCATTAAAAAAGCAATTAAATGCAAGCACAAATCAATTCAGGGTTAGAACTGAAGGGTGATCTACTTGGGAATGGACATGGGGAAATGGAATGCAATGTGGAATCTTGATTTTCAATATGGTAGGTTTTGTACTTTCTTTTTTCAAAATCCTAGCAATTTTCTCTATCATTGCTACGTGTTGCCCCAAAGTACCATTTTTCTAAAAGGCCACAAGATAGATCTGCAACAAGATTACAGTCAGGTTGGTGGCATTTAGTAAGTTACTTACCCTTGACTTTAGGAGATACCAGTTAAGTTCTCGATTACTCCAGTCCCAGCTGGCCAAATCCACATTCACCTCTCCCAGAAAGCTATTCCTGCCCAATGTGTCATTGTGCCAGACGGACAGATTGAGTTTTTGGATTAGGAGAACACTCTTCTCAATTTTGTACTGTGGGGGGGAAGGAAGGAGATATTGTTGTTTAAAAATTACATTATTTTCTAGTAGACTGCAGTTGTAATTAAATAAAGCACTGATATTTTTCAAAGCTTCAACAGTACGAATCCCTCAACCAATAATACTAGAAACCAAATGAGTTAGTTATTAATTCCATTCCATTCCAGTGCTATGGACTGTGCACATGTTGCATTAAGATTGCCATATCATCACATGACTAACTACATTATGACCACATCATCATGACCATATCCTAGAAGTCTGTGCCAGATATCCTTGAAGTTTCAAGGATGCCCATATCCTTGATAACTCTCAGGTTCCTCTTCATTCCAAGTGCTACTCTACCCAAACTTGACTCTGTTACAGAAGATCCTGACTGAGGCTGAGTGAAGATGCAATGCAACAAATTCTTACCGGAAGTACATCACTATGATTGAGTGCAGAAGCCTTAGGCATAACAATACAGACAGGACTTATTTTGACATTCTCTTCCAGATGAACTGAATTGGATGACATCACCATTCATTGCCTGTTAATGTGGTGATGCAGGAAAAGGAAGCAGCCCCTGTTTATTCCCAAATACAAATGCAGTGTTTTGCCTTTTTCTTTCTTCATTTTTCCTGTTGTGCAATAAAGTTAACACAAACAACTGTTGGAAAACTTCACAACATCTGATCCTCCCACATTCAAACATGAAAGGATGTAATGCTACAATAGGCATTAGGGAAGATGTAGCATTTCTTTAGATGGGTTCTAACACTGTATGGCCCTAATGAAGGGTAACGTCTCTAGCTTCATTCCTGTAGTGGCAGCTAAAATAATAGTCGATCAGACAGATGAAGATGATGATGGAAAGTAAAAGTATAATTATGAATGCGAGATTCTATTTACATTGAAGTGGCACCTATGCTACCTACATGACCTCTTTGAATGATATGATTTTGGCTTGTGAGGAATTCTTTTCTAGTATCTAGTCTATCACAGAAGCACATCCAAATGAAGTTTTTAACTACTTAATGTTTTGGTCTTAAAAACTATCTACTGTCTTCCAATCAATGCAAAAAACTGCAAACATCGCCCATTGTACCTTCAATACTTCATTGTAGAGCGGATTAATGTTTCGTCTTTTGACAGAGGTCTTCCTCTTGCCCATACGTGCCTTGTCTGGAAGCAAGTAGGTCTTAACATACCTGCAATTACCCAAAACAACCTGCTTTAGCTGTTTGAATTATAATGCAGCATTGCATTTCAAACAGTAAAAGAATGTTAAATCTAACTTTCTTTGCTCTTCTTTGGATAGAAGTAGTTACTCAAGAGCACCAATGACCCATTGATATAAGAAAGGTTTCTCAGTTGTCTCTAGGTAAAGATGAGCTAAACGAGGGTAAGGAATGCTTCTGTGTTAGGATAGGAGACAATAATGTCAGTAGCACGGGTCCCATTGCTGATCAGTATTCAGTGACTCTTGCATGTGTGGAGACATCAGACAGGGATAGGATTACTAAATTGAATTTCACATGTAAAACAGCACAGCACCAACTTATTTCATCTTAAAAGGTTCAATATGAATGCAGGTGTTCAGAAAGTAGCAGGCACAAAAATTAACTTATCAGAGTGTCTAATAGGAGCAGGGTGCAGCAAAGTAGCAAAATGAGAAGGTGCTGTGTACTGTGCCATTCATCTGACAGCAATTGATCTGAACAATGCTATCTGCCTGGTTTTGGGGTGTGGTGGAAAGTGGGCACAAGAGTGTGAAAGTGAAGGGGGGAAAGCAGAAACAGGAGTAGAATTAAATAGGGGAAAGAAAGTTGTCAGAGTGTAGATTAGTTTCCTCTCAGTGTCATGAATGCCAACACATAAATAAAAATAATGTAAAGGAAAAGAAACAGTAGAGAAAATATTGGTTTCTAAAAAGAAGCTTGAAAACTGTTATCTACTTACGCATCAGTTCGACCCTTCTTCTCATCCACTACAGCCAGATCCTTACACTGACTCACATAAATCTGGAACTCTTTGTTCTTCTC
This sequence comes from Chiloscyllium plagiosum, assembly GCF_004010195.1. Classification (NCBI taxonomy): domain Eukaryota; kingdom Metazoa; phylum Chordata; class Chondrichthyes; order Orectolobiformes; family Hemiscylliidae; genus Chiloscyllium; species Chiloscyllium plagiosum. Next base: position 45,208,374 of record NC_057724.1, read on the forward strand.
ATTGTAATCCAAAGCAAACTGGACTGACCCCTGAGCATCAATGCTTCCGAAATCACCACTGTAGACACTCATGATGCTTCCACTCACCTGAAGGTGGCATTGATAGACACTTATTACTACTTCAACCATTATGGCCTCACTCAGATTGGCAGATTTATCTGCAGAGGAAATATGCAAGTCATCACTATTACACTGAATTTCTACAAAGGTAATGTTGATATCGAAGTATGATAATTCCATGAAATGGTGAAATTTCTCCTCAGGAAGTATAACTCAGATTTATAAGCAAAATCATTAGCATAAAATATCAAAAATATTCCTTATGGTCTAACAAAATATTTAGTGAATTATTGCTTGCTTAAATAACAATAAGGGCATCACAATGTTTCTAGTGATCTTGAATCCAAGATAAACTTCGGATATTTGTTCTACTTTGCCATGCAGTGCCATACATACTAGAAAAAAAACACAAGTTGACAGGACACATGAAAATGATCATTCAAAAGCAGGGCTTACATCTAAGAACAACTAGTTACATGTCTATTTCATAAGGAAGGTACATGCAGAGTTCTTTCACTGGTACCCAAAGGGAAATAACTAAACGTATCAACCTCAATGGGGAGATCCATGAACTGAAGATATGAAATGGTCAATGCATTTCTGAGAGCAGGAAAGATGGAGGAGTGGATTGGAGAAAGAGATGCAAGTCAAATGCTCCAGAGAATAATTCCAATTGTTTTGCATTGAAATATTGTCAAGAAACACCTAGAAGAAATTTAAGGTACATCCACTCCTCTTCTCCATTATGCAAGAGCACTTTTCCGAATTATTACACATGAAGTGTAAGAAGGATTAGTCTGGTAATTTACCAGTGAACTTTGGTAGGTTGGATAGCAGGAGCAGATAGGTGGTGAGTTCAGGGAGAGGAATGTTAGGTTGATTATGAGCTGAGTCTTTATGACACTACCTACCGTTGCTGTCTGTCATGTATGCACAATAGTCCATCGGTCAATTTAGCATGGAATTCTTGCAGTTTGTAACATGCAGTTTGCCATTTAAAAAGATTTGACTGGTCAGTAATTACAACTACGGGAAACTGCACCACTCATTAAATTATGTAGCAATCAATGCTCATACTGAGGAATTACTGATGAGTGGAAGAATGGTGACATAAATTCTTCTAAAAGTTAGCAATGGCCGATAGCAAGACACAACTCAGGTTACTCCCCAATAACATACAAGGGAGTTCCTCGCTCATGAAATTTGAAATTCAATTAAAATCAGCTCTGGCAGGCACTGCATACCACTATGTCACCTGTTACACAGAGTGAGAAACCTATCAATCACCCACTTTGCATGGGGTTCCAAAGTTCCTATCTACAAAGATGTTAGCCCTGACCCTTTGCCTTATTCTGCCTCGTGGTACTCCAAACTGTACAGTTATATTCCCCGAGATCTACCGTTTGTTGTTTATGGCAATAAATATTATTGAATATTGTGAATTGACATTTTCTAGATGGTGTGGTAGAAGTATTCAGTAGCCTATGGCTCAGGAAGACCTTGGAGTTCATTGATTGTCAATTGCATATCTCTTGCCTCCCACGGCACTCACAGACTGAAATTTACAAGCGGATTTATTTATATTCCAACTTAGAAAATTAGCCAAACCAGCAGAGAGGGGCAGCTACAGTTGTCAAGCCCTCTATTTCAAACATCTGTGTATTCAAAGATCTGGCTTTCTGCATAGACAATAAACAAATAAATTCATACTGAAGACACAGATGCCATATCTGAGGAATGGCTGGCATCGCTGGGAGTCTTCCTGTGCCATCCAATGTTGAAGCTGACCTCTGAAGCAGAGTCTGATTCACTCTGTCAAAACAAGATCAATGGAATAATGTAATTCAATATCTTTCAGCTTAGAATTACAGAAAATGCACAAGACCTTGAATCATAAATCTGAGGCAAAATAAACTAACAAATTTATTTGAGCCTTCCTTACCATCCAAAAATTATTTATTTTGTAAAATTCTTGTTGCCCCACTTATTGCTTACAGTGGTATCACTGACAGACAACACAGTTAGTTGGTCAGTTTAAAGGTTACCTGGATTCACTTTGGCTGACCACTGGTTGGAAGGGACAGGGGAATATAGGCCTTGCTTTTGAGTTGAAGCCAAATGCATTAGGCTTGCATGAAGAAACCATGCCACCTTATTACTCAACATTATAAAAGCAGTTCAAAGTTTGCAAATCAAAATACTTCAAGCGATTGATTTATTGTTATATAAGGAAATACATCAGTCATTCTACACCAGCAATACCTCTGAAAGGTCACAGAGTGAATGACCGTTGAAATACTTTTTAATGGTTTGATTGAGGATGGAATATTAACCAGTAGAGCACTAAAACTTGATACTTAAATAATGCCAAGAGTGCGGTGCTGGAAGAACACAGCCAGTCAGGCAGCATCCGAGGAGCAGGAGAATCAACATAAGCCTGCTCCTCGGATGCTGCCTGACCTATTGTGTTTTTCCAACACCAGACTCTTAAATCTGCTCACCAGCATCTGCAGTCCTCACTTTCTCCTACTCAAATAATGCCATCCACGTGAAAAGGCGGATGAAAATTTTGGTTTAGTGTCTTGTTTGTAATGTTTTCTGAAGACCTGCTTCAGCAATCGAAGAAATATTCAAGTCTTGGAAAGATAGATTTTAAAGTTACTTGTTGAGAGCAAAAACACATTTTACCTTGAAGGAAGGTTGCAAACGTAGTGTCAGCAATGAAGGTTATATACAGTAAATTCTAATGATCAACAAAAACTATAGTAGGGTGAATATTGAATGATTTAGAAAAGTTTAGTAAATACCTTACAGAGCAGTAGTGATTAATCTACAGATTTTGCGTTTTGTCTTCTTCACTGCAGTGATACAGTCAGTCTCCCCAGTACATGGTATGCACCTGCCTGCTTACCAGATTCCAAGCTTTGCAATTACCCTACATATCCTAGCATTTGATCATATGCAGGATTTAAACAAAGTTCATCCATGACCTTGAATAAAAGTATGAAATCATTTTTGCCTATGTTAATCAACATTACAATATTTCCCACGGATTCTATAGTGGACTTGACTCAAGACAATTGATCCCACCTCCCTGAATCTGCTTCACTATTGTCTAAATAATTCATCTTATTTGGTGTATTAAACTTTGAATAAGGCAGGCTTTCTGAACATATTACTTTACTGTCATTTAATTAACTCAGATAAATGTAACTAGTGACTTCATTTAAGGTTTGGGCTCAGGAGATTTTTTTTTCAAATGCCAAAGTCTCATTACGGTTCGACAGCTCAACATTTTTGGGGGCAATTAGTACCATTCATCTAATGCATATGGCAAAAGTGAGGACTGCAGATGCTGGAAGTCAGAGTGTGGATTAGAGTGGTGCTGGAAAAGCACAGCAGGTCAGACAGCATCTGAGGAGCAGGAAAATCAACATTTCGGGCAAAAGCCCTTCATCAATAATGCATATGGCCAGCCTTCACTATCAATGGTTCCTGCTCATAATTAGATTCCATTACCTCAGTCATGAGCATAGGAACAGACTTGCTCAGCTCCTTCACCCTTGAATGCTCCAAAGTTGGAATATTTACTGCAGGGGGCTTGTCATCAGCTGAAGAAACAGATTTGGTATTAAAATATGACAGTGTGATAGACATCAAGCAAGAATCACTTTGCTGCAATGACACAAGAAATTCCACCATACTTCAAAATCATCTTTAAATGTAACCTCATATACAGCTCAAAAAATACTCACCAAAATATCCATTTTTGAATAGAGGTTTAATTCACTCAACATGATTTAGAATGATGGTAATGCCTGAGCTACAGATATTTCATTTAAAACACAAGACTGAAATTGAAAGTGTAGGAGGAGGGAAGAGCTGATTGGTTGAAATCACAAGCAAAGGAGTACTGAATGCAGCCCCACTTGTGTCAAAATTCCCATTATGACAGATGTTAGTGATAAACGTGGTGGGGAAGGTGGGAGAAAAGACAAATAATCAGCTGGTTTGGCATTAGATGATACCAGCTTCTTCACACCATCTCAAAAATTAATCTCTGGGTGGGAAGGGCTTCTGACTCACTGCCAATTAAGGCAATCAAGTGGTCAATTAACAACCACTTAAGGTCCTCTTTCTGTCACCAGCAAAATAACTGAGTGCCCAGCAGGCAAGATATGTGGCAGCATTCCTAATTACTACAGTGGGGTACAGGTATCTGATTTGAGGTGGTTAGGGAGCGGGGGGAGCTGGATTTATTCCAATCTGGGATTGAGGACACAAGTGGGAAGCAGGATGTGGCTGCTGAAATCCCCACTTCTGTCTCTATATCCAACTTTCTAACACTTCTCTCCCAGTGAGCAACACCCTATGAATGCACCCCATTCCCATTGCTCCTGTTGTTTGGCACTGCTGAGCTGCCAATTGCCATGGCCTCCATATAGTGGCTGCCGCCATCTAATTGGCTGGCAGCTTCATGCAGGGTGAGACATTGTGTCCCTGGAAATGATTGACCAAATAAATTTTGATGTTTTACAAACAGTTCACATTACAGAAAAGAAAATTCAGGGTGGCTTAGAGAACATAAAGGTGGATAAATCTCCCGGACCTGATTTAATGTATCCCGTAACGTTGTGGGAAGTAAGAGAGGAAATTACGACAACCCTTGCAGAAATATTTGCATCATCTATAACTACAGGTGAGGTGCCTGATGGCTGGAAGATGGCTAATGTTGTACCTTTGTTTAAGAAAAGTTGCAAGGAGAAACCAGGGAACTACATAGACCTATGAGTCTGACTTCGGTTGTGGGTAAATTGTTGGAGGTGATTATAAAAGACAGGACTTATGGACATTTAGAGAGGCAAAAATTAATTAGGGATAGTCAGCACGGATTGGGTGAAGTAACTTGTGTCTCATAAACTTGATTACGTTTTTTGAGGAAGTTACCAAAAAGATTGATGATGGCAGAGCAGTAGACATTGTTTTTTTGGACTAGGCAAAAGTGAGGACTGCAGATGCTGGAAATCAGAGTCTAGGTAACAGTGGTGCTGGAAAAGCACAGCTGGTCAGGCAGCATCCGAGGAGCAGGAAAATCGACATTTCGGGCAAAAGCCCTTCATCAGGACTGTCCTGATGAAGGCCTTTTGCCTGAAATGTCAATTTTCCTGCTCCTCGGATGCTGCCTGACCGGCTGTGCTTTTCCAGCACCACTCTAAGCTAGACATTTTTTTTGGATTTTAGTAAAACCTTTGATAAGGTTCTGCATGGTAGACTAATTAGTAATGTCACATGGGATTCAGGGTGAGCTTGCAAACTGGATATGTAGCTGACTTAACTGCAGGAGACAGAGAATATGGTGTGAGGTTGCTTTTTGGACTGGAGTGGTCCACAGAATTGGTTCTGGGTCTTTTTTTTAGATTAGATTAGATTACTTACAGTGTGGAAACAGGCCCTTCGGTCTTCTTTAGTTTATCATTCATATAAATGGTTTGGATGACATTATAGAAGGCATGGTTAGGAAGTTTGCAGATGGCACCAAAATTGTTGGCATAGTAGACAGTGAGGAAGGTTTTTTAAGATTACAAATGGATCTTGATGAAGTGGATCAATGGGCTGAAAAATGGCAGATGGAGATCAATCTGGATAAATGCGAGGCATTGCATTTTGGTACAACAACAAAGGTAGGGCTTATACAATTAATGAGAGAAAGTGAGGGCTGCAGATGCTGGAGATCAGAGCTGAAAATGTGTTGCTGGAACATCGCAGCAGGTCAGGCAGCTTCCAAGGGATCAGGAGAATCGACGTTTCGGGCATAAGCCCTTCTTCAGGAAGAAGGGCTTATGCCCGAAACATCGATTCTCCTGTTCCTTGGATGCTGCGCTTTTCCAGCAACACATTTTCAGCTTATACAATTAATGGTAGGGCCTTGGGTAGTGTTGTAGAACAGAGGAGTGCAGGTACATAATTCTTTGAAGTTTGCCTCATGTATATACAGTGTAGTTAAAATGGTGTTTGGAACACTTGCCTTCATTGCACAGTCCTTTGAGTATAAGAGTTGGAAAGACATGTTGAGGTTGTACAGGACATTGGTGAGGCCTCTTCTGAAATACTGTGTCCTGTTCTGGTCACCCAGTTATAGGAAGGATATTATCAAGCTCCAGAGGGTTCAGAAGAAATTTATCAGGATGTTGCCGGGTATGGACGGTTTGAATTATAAAGAAAGGCTGAATAAGCTGGTGCATAAGAGGTTGAGGGGCGATCTAATATAAGTTTATAAAATAATGACAAGTATAGATAGAGTTAATGGTAGTTGTCTTTCCCCGAGGAGGGGGTTTTCAAGACTCGGGGGCACATTTTAAAGATGAGAGGAGGGAAATTTAAAAGCTGGCATAAGAGGCAAGGTTTTTACACAGGTAGTGATTCACGTGTGGGATAAACTCTGAGAAAGTGGTAAATGCGGGTACAGTTACAAAGTTTACAAGGCATTTGGATAGGTATATGAATACGAAAGGTTTGGAGGGATATGGGCCAAGAGCAGGCAGGAGGGACTAGTTTAGTTTGGGACAATGATTGGCATAGATTGGTTGGACGGAAGGGTGTGTTTCTGTGCTGTATGACTCGATGACTTTAAGTAGCCTGCAGATGACCAATGAAGGGGCTCATATGGCAAGCTTTGACCAGATGGCCTTTCTCAGTGAGCATGGGGGATCTCCTGGTAAAGATACTCATTAAACAGGGGGGAGGATCCAGTTGTTGTGGTCCACATCGGGACGAACAATGTAGGAAAGTTCAAGAAAGGTGACCTGTTCAAAGTTTGTGAGAAGATTTGTAGCTCGGCTGCTCATTGTTGTGGTTCTGTTTGCCGAGCTGGGAATTTGTGTTGCAGACATTTCGTCCCCTGTCTAGGTGACATCCTCAGTGCTTGGGAGCCTCCTGTGAAGCGCTTCTGTGATGCTTCCTCCGGCATTTATAGTGGTTTGTCTCTGCTGCTTCCGGTTGTCAGTTCCAGCTGTCCGCTGAAGTGGCCGGTATATTGGGTCCAGGTCGATGTGTTTGTGGATGAGTGCCATGCCTCTAGGAATTCCCTGGCTGTTATCTGTTTGGCTTATCCTATAATAGTAGTTCTGTCTCAGTCGAACTCATGCTGCTTGTCATCTGTGTGTGTGGCTACTAAGGATAGCTGGTCGTGTCGTTTCGTGGCTAGTTGGTGTTCATGGGTACAGATCGTTAGCTGTCTTCCTGATTGTCCTATGTAGTGTTTTGTGCAGTCCTTGCATGAGATTTTGTACACTATGTTGGTTTTGCTCATGCTGGGTATCGGGTCCTTTGTCCTGGTGAGTTGTTGTCTGAGAGTGGGGCTGTTGGTTTGTGTGCTGTTATGAGTCCTAGTGGTCTTGGTAGTCTGGCAGTCAGTTCAGAAATGTTCTTGATGTATGGTAACATGGCTAGTTCTTTGGGTTGTGGCATGTCATCATTCCGTTGTCTTTCCCTTAGGCATCTGTTGATGAAATTGCAGGAGTATCCGTTTTTGGCGAATACATTGTAGAGGTGTTTTTCTTCCTCTTTTCGCAGTTCTGGTGTGCTGCAATGTGTTGTGGCCCTTTTGAACAGTGTCTTGATGCAACTTCTTTTGTGAGTGTTGGGGTGGTTGCTTTCGTAGTTCAGGACTTGGTCTGTGTGTGTGGTTTTCCTGTATACCTTTGTGGTGAATTCTCCATTTGGTGTTCTCTGTACCATCACGTCTAGGAATAGGAGCTGGTTGTCCTTTTCTTCCTCTCTAGTGAATCAGATTCCTGTGAGTGTGGCGTTGATGATCCGGTGTGTGTTTTCTATTTCTGTGTTTTTAATTATTACAAAGGTGTCATCCACATATCTGACCCAGAGTTTGGGTTGAATTTGCAGTAAGACTGTTTGTTCTAATCTTTGCATTACAGCTTCTGCTATGAGTCCAGAGATGGGTGAATCTGTTTAGGGATTATCAGGAACTAGGAACTAAATTAAAGAATAGGTCCTCAAGGGTTATAATCTCCGTATTATCACCTGAGCCAAGTGCAAATTGATATAGGGACATGAGAATAAGGGAAGTAAACATGTAGCTAAAAGAGTGGAATGTGAAAGAGGGGTTCCTTTTCATGGGGCACCGGCATTACTATTGGAACAGGAGGAATCTGTACCGCAGGGAAGGTCTCCACCTGAACCAAGCCAGGCCAGTGTTCTAGCGAAAAGGGTAAATAGCGAAAAGGGTAAATAGGGTGGTCAACAGGACTTTAACTAGGAAGTGGGGTGGGGGGTCATCATGGAGACATGGTTGCAAGAGGGTCAGGAGTGGGAGCTAAATATCCAATGATATGTATCCAATCAAAAAGACAGACAGGTGGGCAAATGAGGGAGCCTATGGGAAACAAAGCAGCAGGTTAACATCTGTGGGGGTAGATTCAACTGCATGGAAAAATATGAAAAAGAAATGAAAAAAAAGGAGAACTCAGGAGCATTTATTAAAGTCTCCAGAATATAAAATAGGACAGAGTGTTTGGAAAGGGTTCAGAATCAAACTTCAAGCACACTGGATAAAGGGATGACAATTAGAAGAGCAACAGCAATACAGGACTGAAGGTGTTGTATCTGAATGCACATAATACATGAAATAAGATAAATGATCTTGTGGGGCAGATCGAAATTGGCAGGTATGATGTGGTGGGCATCATGGAGACATGGCTGCAAGAGGGTCAGGAGGAGTGGGAGCTAAATATCCAATGATATGTATCCAATCAAAAAGACAGACAGGTGGGCAAATGAGGGAGCCTAAGGTAAAGGAACCCTTAGGAGACAGTGACCATAATATGATTGAATTTACTCTGCAATTTGAGAGGGAGAAGGTGGAATCAGATGTAACGGTATTACAGCTGAATAAAGACAAATACAGAGGTATGAGGGAGGAACTGGGTAGAATTGACTGGGAGAAGAGCAGGAAAGACAGTGGAACAGCAATGGCAGGAGTTTCTGGGAGTAATTCGCAAGACACAGCAGAGATTCATCCCAAGGAGAAAGAAGCATGATACAGGAAGAATGAGGCAACCATGGCTGGCAAGAGAAGTTAGGGACAACATCAAAGCAAAAGAGAAAGCATATAATATGGTGATGGGCAGAGGATTGGGAAGCCTGCAAAGACCAACACAGAATAACGAGAAAATAAGTAAGGAGGGAGAAAATTAAATATGAGGGTAAGCTAGCCAGTAATACAAAAGAAGATTGCAAGAGTTTCTTTAGAAATATAGAGGGCAAAAGAGAGGCAAAAGCGGACATTGGGCTGCTGGAAAATAATGATGGAGAAGTAGTAATGGGAAACAAAGAAATGACTGAAGAACTCAATAAGTACTTTGTGTCAGTCTTCATGATAAAAGACACGAGTAATATCCCAAAACTTCAAGAGAGTCAGAGGGGGCAGACGTAAGTATGGTGGCCATCGCCAAGGAGAAGGTGCTAGACAAACTGAAATGTCTGAAGGTAGATAAATCACATGACTACACCCCAGAGCTCTGAAGGAGATAGCTGATTAGATAGTGTAGGCATTAGTGTTGATCTTTCAGCAATCATTAGAGTCAGGGAGGGTCCCAGAGGACTGCAAAATCACTAATGTAACCCCCCCGTTCAAAAAGGGAGTGAAGCAAAGGACAGGAAATTACAGGCCGATTAGCCGTACCTCAGTCCTTGGTAAGATTATGGAATCCATTGTGAAAGACAAGATTTCTGAATACTTGGAAGTACAGGGCAAGATCAGCATGTTTTCATCAAGGGAAGGTCTTGTTTGATAAATCTGTTAGAATTCTTTGAGGAGGTAACAAGCAGGTTAGACCAAGGAGAGCCCAATGGATGTTATCTATCTGGACTTGGAGAAGGCCTTTGACAAGGTACCCTCCAGAAAGCTGCTGAGTAGGATAAAGGCCCACGGTATTAGAGGCAAGTACTAGCATGGATAGAAGCTTGGCTGTCTGGCAGAAAGCAGAAAGTGGTGATAAAAGGGTCCTTCTTAATATGGCTGCCAGAGACTGGCGGTGTTGTGCAAGGGTCAGTGTTGGGACCACAATATTTCATTTTATATATTAGATGAAGGAACTGAGGGCATTCTGGCTAAGTTTGCAGATGATATAAAGATAGGTGGAGGGACAGACAGTATTGAGGAGGCAGGGAGGCTGCAGAAAGATTTAGACAGTTTAGGAGTGTGGGCAAAAAAGTGGCAGATGGAATACAATTTTGGGAAAATGTGAGGTCATGTAGTTTTGTAGGAAGAATAGAGGCAAAGATCATTTTCTAAATGGGGAGAAAATTCAGAAGTCTGAAGTGCAAAGGAACTTGGGAGTCTCAGTCCAGGATTCTCTTAAGGTAAACTTGCAGGTTGAGTTGGTGGTTAGGAAGGCAAATACAATGTTGGCATTTATTTTGAGAGAACTAGAACATAAAAGCAGGTATGTTCTTCTGAGGCTTTATAAAGCTCTGGTCAGATCACATTTGGAGTATTGTGAGCAATATTGGACCCCATACCTCAGGAAGGATGTACTGGCCCTGGGGCAGGTCCAGAGGAGGCTCACAAGAATGATCCCAGGAATGAAAGCCTTAATATATGAGGAGCGTTTAAGGACTCCGGGTCTATACCTGATGGAATTTAGAAGGATGAGGGGGTATATAATTGAAACTTATAGAATTCTGAATGGCCTGGACAGAGTGGACAGCTGAAGGAACAAAGTCATTATGAAAAGTTGATTTCAATCTTATGTATTTCCAAATTTTTGATGATGACCTTGACCCCATCACTACCTTTGTTCCTGATGTCAGTATAAGGAAATTAATGCAGCTTTCAATCATATTCTCTTTCATGTGAATAACACCTTTAATATGTAGATCACCTAAACTAAATTGATTTATTTCATGATGCTTTCATGGAATGAAAGCACTGTTGGCTAGACCAGCATTTGCCCTTGAGAAGGTGGTGGTGAACCACATTCTTGAATAATGACATTCCATCTATTGTAGGTATGTCTACAGTGCTGTTAAAAAGAGAGTTTGAGGTCTTCAAGTAAGTCATTTAATTGGAGCATTTTGTTATACAAGAAGCAAGGCCAATGTTTGACTATGTTAGTTATATTGCAGCCCTTGTTATGGTAGTTGAGAATGTTACCTCATTAGTAATGTAACAGATTCCAATGTTCTTTACTGGCATTGTTGGCATGGATCGGTCATCTTGGTGACAAACAGTCAATCAAATTATGGAAATCCTGGACACCCAACCAAGAAATTAAAGCAACAAAATAAATCATTTTAAATTCTTTGATTAATTTAAATTGTGATTTGCTTGAAGTGAAAGCAGAATCTCAAATACTCTTGCAAACACTTTTGTAAATTTTGGCTTAAAAACTTACTAATTAACCATTTAAAGGCTCTCCACATTCTTTCAAAGTCAGTTCTGTTGTTCAATGTTTTATTAAATTCATGATTCGGAGATGCCGGTGTTGGACTGGGGTGTACAAAGTTAAAAATCACACAACACCAGGTTATAGTCCAACAAGTTTAATTGGAAGCACACTAGCTTTCGGCGCGCCACTCCTTCATCAGGTGATAGTGGAGGACACAATTCTAAGACACAGAATTTATAGCAAAAGTTTACAGTGTGACGTAACTGAAATTATACATTGAATAATACCTTGATTGTCAGTTGAGTCTTTCATCTGTTCGAATACCATGGTA
>NC_057724.1:45220705-45263720 GCF_004010195.1 Chiloscyllium plagiosum
ATTAGACTGGGGTGTACAAAGTTAAAAATCACACAACACCAGGTTATAGTCCAACAGGTTTAATTGGAAGCACACTAGCTTTCGGAGCGTCGCTCCTTCACCAGGTAATAGCGGAGGACACAATTGTAAAGCATAGAATTTATAGCAAGAATTTACAGTGTGATGTAACTGAAATTATACATTGAAAAATACCTTGATTGTCAGTTGAGTCTTTCATCTGTTCGAATACCATGGTATTTTATCTTTTATCTCACTTTTTAGATTAGAATCAGAGTTTTACATGAATTCATGCAGTTTTTGAGCAAAGTACAATGGAACTCTGCAAGTACAAATTCACCCCACAAAATATATGTGTGCATGTGGGTGTTTGTGTGTGTCAGTCTGGGTTGGGAGTGTGAAAGAGAGTGTACATGTGTGTGTGTAGTGAGTGTAGAGTGTCTTAAGTCTGTGAGGGGGTGCATGTGTGAGTTGGGAGTGTGTGTGCGTGTCTGGGGTTGGGGGTTGTGAGTGTCTGTGAGAGAGAGTGTATGTGTGTGTGCATGAGTGTAGAGTGGTCTAAGTCTCTGTGGGGTGAATTTGTACTTGCAGAGTTACATTGTACTTTGCTCAAAAACTGCATGAATTCATGTAAAACTCTGTTATCTCACTTTTTAGATTAGAATCAATCTAAACATTATGGCATAGACAGAGAACACAGGGGGCTAACACCTCCAATGTATTGTCTAGCTAACACCCATTGTTATAGCTAACCTGAGAATGAAACATTTTTAAAAAAAGGTTTTGTGATTTACACATGAAAGAAATGAAACTACCATGGTATTCGAACAGATGAAAGACTCAACTGACAATCAAGGTATTATTCAATGTATAATTTCAGTTACGTCACACTGTAAACTTTTTCTATAAATTCTGTGTCTTAGAATTGTGTCCTCCACTATCACCTGATGAAGGAGTGGCGCGCCGAAAGCTAGTGGGCTTCCAATTAAACTTGTTGGACTATAACCTGGTGTTGTGTGATTTTTAACTTTGTACACCCCAATCCAACACCGGCATCTCCAAATCATGAATTTAATAAAACATTGAACAACAGAACTGACTTTGAAAGAATGTGGAGAGCCTTTAAATGGTTAATTAGTAAGTTTTTAAGCCAAAATTTACAAAAGTGTTTGCAAGAGTATTTGAGATTCTGCTTTCACTTCAAGCAAATCACAATTTAAATTAATCAAAGAATTTAAAATGATTTATTTTGTTGCTTTAATTTCTTGGTTGGGTGTCCAGGATTTCCATAATTTGATTGACTGTTTGTCACCAAGATGACCGATCCATGCCAACAATGCCAGTAAAGAACATTGGAATCTGTTACATTACTAATGAGGTAACATTCTCAACTACCATAACAAGGGCTGCAATATAACTAACATAGTCAAACATTGGCCTTGCTTCTTGTATAACAAAATGCTCCAATTAAATGACTTACTTGAAGACCTCAAACTCTCTTTTTAACAACACTGTAGACATACCTACAATAGATGGAATGTCATTATTCAAGAATGTGGTTCACCACCACCTTCTCAAGGGCAAATGCTGGTCTAGCCAACAGTGCTTTCATTCCATGAAAGCATCATGAAATAAATCAATTTAGTTTAGGTGATCTACATATTAAAGGTGTTATTCACATGAAAGAGAATATGATTGAAAGCTGCATTAATTTCCTTATACTGACATCAGGAACAAAGGTAGTGATGGGGTCAAGGTCATCATCAAAAATTTGGAAATACATAAGATTGAAATCAACTTTTCATAATGACTTTGTTCCTTCAGCTGAGGGAGTGTAACTAGTCATCTGACTAACAGTAGCCATTCCTAAATTAGGCACATTTTTAACATAGAGAAAAGATCTCAACTTTAGATCAGCACTGTATTAAACAAGAGTCAGTTTTTACACTGGTCCTTATCCATGATGAAGTGAGTTGGGACCAACTTGAAACCACTTAATTTAAAACCTTTCCAGCCAATGCACACACACATTTTCATTCATCTCATTGTTTGGTAATTTTGAATCTATCACTGCTATAATAACTTGTGACATTAATACTTACTTCTTCACTGTTATCCATTGTGAGCAAAATATAAACAAACACATGATAAAGTATTTCAAGAGAGACCGTGTCATTTCACTAACTTTACAAAGCCTCTAAGCTCTAGAAAATTTCTTGATGCTGTCAAAAAACAAACGGGACATAGAATAGTTGATAAGATTGCTGATTCATGAACTTAACTAAAAAAAACTGGTTTTGGATGTTGGAGAAGGAAAAAGTCAAATTAGTTGATTTGAGTTTGATTTATTTTGGAAATTAAGTGCAAATTTTTACATGTACTTGCTGGTGGATTTGTAGGTGGGGGACATTTCATAAAATTCCTCAGATGGTCTTCCCACCAGGCTCCCACTCACCCACATTCACAATGGTTTTACAGTGGACATGCAAGTCCTAGATTGGCCCACCTACCATTTTCTTAAGTGGAAAGCCATCCTAAAAATCTTATCCTAAATATTTCTAAGTTTTATTTATGCTGCATTTCTTTGGATGATGTCATAAAAAGGAAGGATATGTTATGTACATGACACATCACTTCCACACACAAAGAATAACTGAATCCAAAATATTCAGAAATTATATGTGGGCGGCACGGTGGCACAGTGGTTAGCACTGCTGCCTCGCAGCGCCAGAGACCCGGGTTCAATTCCCGACTCAGGCGACTGACTGTGTGGAGTTTGCACGTTCTCCCCGTGTCTGCGTGGGTTTCCTCCGGGTGCTCCGGTTTCCTCCCACAGTCCAAAGATGTGCAGGTCAGGTGAATTGGCCATGCTAAATTGCCTGTAGTGTTAGGTATGAGGTAAATGTAGGGGTATGGCTGGGTTGCACTTCGGCGGGTCAGTGTGGATTTGTTGGGCCGAAGGGCCTGTTTCCACACTGTAATCTAATCTAATCTAATCTATACAATTTTACTAATTTAGCCAAAATTTGGGTAAAGTTTTGAAAACAGAACATTACTACAAAAGTAAAATTTTTAGGATTAATCCCTCACCATCTCTTTTTACATCATTCTCATTCACTGAAGTAGTGATGGTTTCTCCTGTAACAGAAAGCAAAACTGAGTTCTTGTTGTTATAAAAAGAATGAGCACATTCACAAACTGGATTAACACTAGCCAATAGACTCTTGCTCCCATCTGCTTATGAAGGGCTGAGTGAGCAGATTAGGGAGATAAAACAAAATACTGCAAATACTAAATATCTGAAATAATAAATGAAAATGCTGGAAATACTCATTCGCTGAAAAATAAAGGCCAAAGTCCAACAAAATAATGCATGCCCTGAAGAACATTTGGTAGAAAGAGCATAGGAAATACATTTACCTCCAAGCAAGTCTTGTGTGGATTCTTCAGCACAGTCAAGTCAATCTATGGTCCAAGCATCCAAGGAGATAACCCACTTAGAGTTCAGACAGAGTGGCACCCGTAAAGGACTAAAAGATAGAGAATGCTCCTTAGAAGGAACATTTCCAGGATCTCCTCAACTAAGACTCAGTCCTTGACATGAATGTCCTTGATCAGATTCCACAGCATGCTAGGGGATCTCTGAGATGTTATAAATATGGCCATCTTCAAGAAAGAAATGATCAATCATGGTTGCTACACAGGAGTATTCCTTGATGTCCACTAGAGGGAAGGTCATCGCAAAAACCCTCTTGAATGATCTTCTCCCAGTGACTGAAGAATTCCTCTCAAAGTCACAATGTGAATTCTGTCCGTCAACAGGCAGAGCAGATGGTTAGCATGCCCTAGAATCTTCACAACAAGACAAATTTACCACCGTTCTCTACCTGCTGCACAACAGTCTGCAAACCATGAATGACTGTCACCAATGGATCACCCACTGACCATAAACATGTGCAAACTGGTATTTAGCAAAGCTGGTTCCTTGCACCAGAGCTCTTCGCTATCTTCCTTGCCCAATAAGCCATGTCGTCTCCCTGAGATTTCCTGGTAGGGTGGAACTAAGTATAAACAGAAAACTGTTCAATCAGGTCACCTCCAGTCCATACCAAGACCACCCCAATTACTGCCTTTGAGCTGCAGTATGCAGATGATGCTTGCGTGTGGGCATATGCAGAGGCCAAGCTCCATACTAATGTGGATACATTTGTGGAGTCATTTGAGGGAATGAGCCTTAGGCTTCACTTCTGGAAGACAAAGGTCCTCTGTCAGCCTGGTCTCACTGCATAACACTGTCTCCCAACCATCCCAGCCATTGATAATGAGAATTAATTCCCATATCTTAGGTACCTCCTCTCAGTGAGGACAGACATCAACAATGAAATTCAACATTATCTCCAGCGTACCAGAATGATCATTGACTATCTAAGAAACTGAGTGTTTGATGTCAAACCCAGTGTCAAGCTCATGGTCTACAAGGGAGCAGTGATACCTGCCCTGCTGTATATATTGGAGACATGGACAGCAGACATTTCAAATCCCTTGAGAAATGCCACCAACAATGCTGCAGCAAAATCCTGCAAATACACTGACAGTAAAAGTGCTGCAATATCCATGTCCTCTCTCAAGCCAATATTGCTAATATTAAGGCAGATGTATTGGTCAAGCCACACATCTGCATCTCCTTTCACATAACTTCCCAAACAAGCTCGCAGTCTACTCCGAGCTTCATCACAGCGGTTACCAGGAGGGCTGAGGTAACAAATCATAGACAATCTTAAAGCCTCCCAGAAAAATGAAATATCCTCATTGGCTCATGGGAATCTCCAACCCAAGACTGCCTGAAATGGAGATGAAGCTTCCAAAGATGTCAACAATTTGGAATATCTCAGACAGGCCCAGATGCAGGCCAAACACAAACAGCAGTAGTGTATTAAATCCTGAGCGTCATGCCCATCCACTTCAGCAAACACCACTGGCCCTGCGGTGGCAGGGTTGACAGATCCAGACAATTTAGTTACCTTAGCACCCACTGAAGTGGAAGGAAGCTATACTTGATCCTGCAGGAACACCTAAGAAGAAGAGCAAATTAGGAAGTTAAGCAAAATACTGTGGATGCTAAAACTCTGAAACAATAAAAGAAATGCTATAAACACTCTGCAGATCAGGGAGAACCAGCTAAGAAAGATACAAGGAAAGTTTGGATGAAGTTGGAAAATGTGGAGATGAAGGGAATTTAATGCTGATGAATTCATGTATATTTACTGCAATGCTGACAGCATACAAACTTTGTGCTGCCTGCTAATTTCAATGATGTGGCTTGGTGAAGGATAGACTATTGGACATGGTAGTATTAGTTTACTTGAAAGCTCTTATTAACAATTGCATGCCATGCACCTTCAACTACAACAATCCCTGACTCAGACTGCTCCACATGGATGATTATATGCACATCACAGACATAATTATAAGCACTGTATGTACAATCATCTCCTCAAATGAACTAATTCAGCCTTTGGCTGACGAAAGTAAGCTGAATTTAAGGAGGAGGATCTCAAACTTGATTCTAAGGTCGCAGTTTACTAGGCAACACTGATCCCTGTGCTCCTATGTGCTTCAGACACGTGAACCTCTTACAGCAGGAGCCTGAAGGCACTGGAGAGTTCAAACCATTGATGTCTTCACAAGATCTTCTGAAGTTGGTGGCAAGAAAGATGGTTCACAAACAGCTTCCTTTTCTAAGTTGACGTGCCTCGCTTTGAGGTAGTAATCACTCAAAAACAGCTCCATAAGCTGTCTGAAATGCTTGACACCAGACTACAAGACAACTGTTTTATTTGGAGCACTATTGTAGTAAGAGAAGAGGAGGATAGTGAAAATGTTTAAAAAATGTCCTCAAACCATCCATGAAGAAATCACCATTTCCACCAATTAATGAGAACCCTGGGTTCATAATCCAGCAAAATAGAAAACGTTAATTCAGGAAGGCTTCAACCAGAAGGAGACACTCTGTTGGGAATGTACAGAGATGAAGATGAGGTATCAGATGGAGCACATAAGCCTCCAAACAACGGAAGAATTTGACCATGCAAGAAACACCCACCTGCAGGTGGTAGAGCCTGCAGACAGCTTGTTAGTCTTATCAGCCATCTCAAAACCCATTGAAACTGAGGGGAAATAATTTATCCTCAATCCTGAGGGACTGCTGAAGTAGTACATAAATGAACAGGGGTTAGTTCTTAATTGATACACAACACTTGAACACACACTACCGGGCAACACTACTATGTAAACTGACACAAAAACAAAGATTAGCTGCTCTTCCATTTCATTGTTGCTTGTCAGACCTTAGTTGGCAAATTTACTGAGCATTAGTCTCCATAACAGTGACATGCATAAATCAATTCATTGCCTATAAAAACTTTGGGACATCCTGTGCATCTAAAGCTGATACATAAATGCAAAATGTTTCAGTGGCAGGAATGAACAACTTTACCTCTTTTTAAAACATTTGTCACTCTATTGAAATTTCAAAATACCAAACATGAATTGTTAAATTTACAGGGAATGTCATACTTACGGTCTACAGTAGAGTTTAAATTGTCCATACTCTTAGCATTATTCCTCTTAGCTCTGGCTAAAGCCTTCATTACTGGGGACAATCCATAAGTGGTACCTAAATTAAAATTACAAGAAACTTTTCAAACAGTACTAGATGCATTATTAAACAGCATTAATCACAGCAAAATATATCCAAATAGCTGGGACATGGATCTTCTATCTTTGAACTAAGGAAGCTTCTTTAGGGAAAGAAAATTTGAAGCAGTCGTAGAATCCTGTGAGGTAGGGGCTGAAAGGTCCTCTCAGTAGGAGCATGAAATAGGAATAAGCAATACGTTAAAATTAACCTGTTTTTTTTCATTGCTGACTGCAGTTTCTTGCCACAATTCTAGTTACAAAGTACTTCTTGTTCTAAACATTTGAACATTGTAGTCTTGGTGTCATAATGTGAACAGAAATTTCAATTTTCGAAACAGGCATTTGGTCCAACAAATTTGACTCTTTTTATCTTTATTCTTTCAAGGCAGGAAAGGCCAGCATTTGTTGCCCATTTCCAATTGCCCTCGAACTGAGTGGCTTGTCAGGCCATTTCAGACAGCAACGAAGAGACAACCACATTGCTGTGGGTCAGGAGTCACAAGAGAGCCTGACCAGAATGGTACATATCCTTCCCAAAAAGACATTAGTGGTTTTAAAACATGGCAGTTTTAAAGTTACCATTTAGTTAACATTTTACAAAAAAAATAATTTAATCTCTAGCAGCTGTGGCATGGGATTCGAACATATGTTGCAGAGCATTACAATCTTCCCTGTTGATGTAATTAATTTGATTTATTCCCCTTTTAACAATATTGTCAATCACTTCACCCTTTCTGTTGTTTGTTGAACTTATTCATATTTCTTAATTCAATGACTTTCCACATTAATATTCCAGAACTATTGGTCTCTGTATGTAAAAGTTCAAGTTACCTGTAAAGTCCTAACTTTTCAATTTTTATAACTCACTTCTGCTGATACTTGAATACCTACCATGATGAACCAATTGTAGTTGGGAACTATCAATTCCTCACAGGATCTTAAACTTCAAATAAAGGACCTTGAGATCTCTTCTCTAAAGTAGAATATCCTTCTTAAACTCTGCTCCCAATTTTTATACTTCGACTCAATGAAGTTGTTCAACCTGAAACTTCTCAAGTTTGAGTTAACTATTGAGTTTATAACTGCATTTCTTTAATATATCATGGAATCTCAGTAGGTAATTGGGATCATTGTACAATATAGAAACAAGTATGCAAACTTAGGTCACATGAAATTGAGGGGTGCAAGTGGAGTCAAACACTGATAGAAGGAGACAGCACAATTTTGTTAGCACTGGCAGCAAATGGAATGAATTAGTAGGAGTTAAATTTCAGGAGTTTTTACATTCAATAATCTAAAAAGGTAAATTACAGAATATGAAAACTCAAACCTGACTTCATCCTGTGAAAATCATCATTTTCTGAATCAGCCATATGAAGGAGAACGTTTGATGCTTCCTCCTCCTGCACACTGGAATTACTGGTTAATGCACGAGCCAGAAGGTCAGCTTCACCACCTTCTGTACTGACAACAGTTAAAGGTTTTCTAACAGTTACAGAGTTCAGATTAACTGAATGATGGAGTTCATCTGTAGATGATGTTCCCGCATTAGCATCTCCAGAAGGTGCCTTTGTGCGTGATTCTTCGCTTGCACTTCTTGACAGTAAGTGTTTATTGTATTGCAGGATGATTTGAGGTTCAGCAGGATCATCTTCAGATGACTTTTCCACCAGGGCTTCTGCTTGGCTCTTCAATGAAATGTTGGTGCAATCATTTTTTCCTGGATCTACATCCTGTTCCAAAGTAGGAGTATCAGACTGGGAAGAGCATAGTGTGCTTTCCTCATCCCTTCCCTTTGGACAAAGTTGAAATTCTCCATTAAGTCTTATTACGTAATTGTCTACTGGTGTCCTCACCTCTGATTTATGATCATTGTAAAGTAATACTGGACTTTCATTACAGACTTTATCATCAACCTTAACCACTGTGAGCTCCTCTGTTGATGGTGGGTTATCTGCAGCAGATTCAATTGCCATTTTCTTTATCTTTTTGTACATCTCCTTTCTTTCAATCTCCTTAGGTGGAAGAATCTCCTTTTTTATAGGTTCCTCCACAATGTAATCAGGAGGAGTTTGACTGCTTTTCATGACTGACAAAGATTCATCCAAACTCAAGCTTTTGGAATGTATCAATGTTATGGGTCTGCCATGTTCAATGGATTCCAGTGCAATGGAGTCTTTTGGTTGATCATCATCACTATGAGATTGCTGAATATTAATTTTAGATACTTCATCAACCATAGAAGGAGTTGCTTCTGCATATTGGTCCCACTTGGTCATCAATGCATCAGGCTTTTCAATTTTGACAGCTGCTCTGACTCTTGGAGCAGGAACGGGTGGTAACTTGCTAGTCCTAGTTAACTGGTCAATTTCTCCTTCCTCAGACGAATGACTTATTGATTGGTTCCCTTGAAGTTCAGAGTTAGGATAGCTATTTGTAGAAGGAATTTCCCTGGTTGCCAAATTGGACTTGGACTCAGGCACTGTGGATTGCTTTACTTCAGTGGGGCAGCTTTTGTAGTCTGGTGATCTGAGTCTTCTAAATGGACGTTTGGAAACATTGCTTGGAAGCTCATTGTTTGCTTTATTGGATTCAATTCCTCTTTCCCAAAAGTGCTTCAGGCTTTTGAAATGGTTGGGGTCAGTGAGAGCTTCACCTTCAAGGTGCTTATTACCTAAGGCATTTATGGTGAACACAGCACCTTGTTTATGGTCTTTCTCTCTCTCATCATCAGAAGAGGATGACTGATATTTAGCTATTCTGGAAGTAGGATGAAAGGCAGCCTTTGCTTGGTCAGACACCTCAGTAGTCTCATTCTTACCTGCCAACTGTCTACTCAATGGCTTCAGATCCTCAGCAGGTATTTTTCGAGTTTCCCCTGCTGTTTCTAAAGCAATTTTTAGTCTTGGAATTTGAGATGTTGGTGAGAGGTTCAATTTCTCAAGTGTATTGTAAGCTTGTTGGTCTTCATTAGTTTTGGCGAATGGTAGTCCTCGTGGACCTACAGTTTAGAAAATACCATTCAGTTAATAACCAACTTAAGCAACAGATGTAAAGTTAAAGTGAATGGCAGATATTAAATCATTAAAACCTCCCATGATAAAAATGAAACATTTGTCCAGCAGTGAATTGGTACTGACTCTTTAGATCAATCATGATACACAATTTAAAACTAGTGAACTCTCAGAAATCATTTCTCTGCGCAAAATCAATAACAAGTTTCAAGGATTGTTTAGCTACCTCTGTGCAGTTCACTTAAAGACAGAATCAAGCCACACCATTCAACAAATATGTGAGATTAAGTCAGATAAGTGTGTAGTTAGCAACTCTCTTTAAACATTTGTGACAAGTTTTAAATGACACCAAGGCAATATTTTTTTTGTGAACCAGAAGCATTAGGCTATCTTCAAAAGGCATCATTGAAAAGGAAGGAAGAGTATCACATCTTAGTCATCAAGTTTTCATATGTAACTGATATAATGCAATGCTGAAAAATATGTTAACACTTTTATTTTAAGAAAAGAATAGTTGTCAGATATTTCTCAGGAGTCAATAAGTGTTTGAACTTCTTTCCTTCATTTGATAGGGTCACAGTCATCGAGTCATAAAGATGTACAGCTCGGAAACAGACGCTTTGATCCAACTCCTCCATGCCAACTAGATATCCTAAATTAATCTAGGAAGGAAAGGTTTACTAAAATAATATTTGTAGGAATTATAAATCACCTGACTCAGAGGCAAAGCTTTCTGGCTTCTTGCTTGTCTGAGTTTCACTTTCTCTGGATGTGCTGTCCCATTTTGGAAACTGGGTAATGTTAGAAATATGCATTTTCTCTTTGTCACTTATCTCTGGAACCTGGTAAGTGGATGCCCCTTTACAGTGAGTGGCCAGGCTCTTCCTGGATTTTGGCACATCCAGGGGCTTTTCACTCACTGGTGATGCTATTGTAGAGACTGTGGTTAATCCTTGACCTGAAATAAAACAAAATGATACAGGCAACTGTTTTCTATCATAAACTTCTCAGGTCACATAATGTACAAAACATTAGTTGTAATTTCACTTTCTGTACTGAAGTATAAACAAATTGTCTGATTTAAATGATGAAAGTGCTGAATCAAGCTATTTATGAACTGAACCAAGTTCAGAATGATTTTTCAACTCTAGCAACTGTGTGGCTAACTAGAGAAGTGATTGCTGGGCCTCTTGCTGAGATATTTGTATCATTGATAGTCACAGGTGAGGTGCCGGAAGACTGGAGGTTGGCAAACATGGTGCCACTGTTTAAGAAGGGCGGTAAAGACAAGCCAGGGAACTATAGAGCGGTGAGCCTGACTTCGGTGGTGGGCAAGTTGTTGGAGGGAATCCTGAGGGACAGGATATACATGTATTTGGAAAGGCAAGGATTGATTAGGGATAGTCAACATGGCTTTGTGCGTGGGAAATCGTGTCTCACAAACTTGATTGTGGCAAAGAGGATTGATGAGGGCAGAGCGGTAGATGTGATCTATATGGTCTTCAGTAAGGCGTTCGACAAGGTTCCCCATGGGAGACTGATTAGCAAGGTTAGATCTCATGGAATACAGGGGGAACTAGCCATTTGGATATAGAATTGGCTGAAAGGTAGAAGACAGAGGGTGTTGGTGAAGGGTTGTTTTTCAGACTGGAGGCCTGTGAGCAATGGATTGCCACAAATATCAGTGCTGGGTCCCCTACTTTTTGTCATTTACATAAATGATTTGGATGTGAGCATAAGAGGTAGAGTTAGTAAGTTTGCAGATGACACCTAAATTGGAGGTGTAGTGGACAGCGAAGTCGGTTACCTCAGATTACAACAGGATCTTGACCAGATGGGCCAATGGGCTGAGAAGTGGCAGATGGAGTTTCTTTCAGGTAAATGTGAGGTGCTGCATTTTGGGAAAGCAAATCTTAGCAGGACTTATACACTTAATGGTAAGGTCCTAGGGAGTGTTGCTGAACAAAGAGACCTTGGAGTGCAGGTTCATAGCTCCTTGAAAGTGGAGTCACAGGTAGATAGGATAGTGAAGAAGGCGTTTGGTATGCTTTCCTTTATTGGTCAGAGTATTGGGTACAGGAGTTGGGAGGTCATGTTGTGGCTGTACAAGACATTGGTTAGGCCACTGCTGAAGTATTGCATGCAATTCTGGTCTCCTTCCTTGGAAAGATGTTGTGAAGCTTGAAAGGGTTCAGAAGAGATTTACAAGGATGTTGCCAGGGTTGGAGGATTTAAGCTAAAGGGAGACACTGAACAGGCTAGGGCTGTTTCTCTGGAGCATCGGAGGCTGAGGGGTGACCTTATAGAGGTTTACAAAATTATGAGGGGCATGGATAGGGTAAATAGGCAAAGTCTTTCCCTGGGGTCGAGGAATCCAGAACTAGAGGGTTTAGGGTGAGAGGGGAAAGATATAAAAGAGACCTAAGGGGCAACCTTTTCACACATAGGGTGGTACGTGTATGGAATGAGCTGCCAGAGGAAGTGGCTGGTACAATTGCAACATTTAAGAGGCATTTGGATGGTTATATGAATAGGAATATTTGGAGGGATATGGGCCGGGTGCTGGCAGGTGGGACTAGATTGGGTTGGGATATCTGGTCGGCATGGACGGATTGGACCAAAGGGTCTGTTCCCATGCTGTAGATCTGTATGACTCTATAACTCGGTTCCTGGTTTGTCAACTGTCTCCAGCATGCAGCTGATCTTAACAAATGACAGAAATTGACAGAACGTGATCTAGGAGTGGAAATAAGTGCAGGGGGGAAACAAAAATCAGCATCACACTAATATGCAATTTCTTTGGTAAAGAAGCAACACAATATTCTCTGTACTTAACTCAACAAATTAAACTTTCTCTAACTGAACAACTGGAGAAACTAAAGCTATACCTCTACTGCCTGAAAGCATCACAGAAGGCTATGTTCAGCTACTGAATTCCCACTCTGGAATTTCACTTTCTAATGCCTCTGCCACCTTTCTACCCCATAAAATCCACTTTGGCCAAACCTTTGGTCACCCTTCTCATTTGTGCCTTGATTAGTGTCATGCCCATTTTCAAATGTGAAGTACCATGTGACATTAAGTGTTAGGCGAATTTAAACCATGTTAATATTTCATCTAAATGTGTGGTACTGGAACAGCACACCTGGTCAGGCAGCATCTGAGGAGTAGGAGAGTCGACTTTTCAAGCATAAGCTCTTCATCAGGAATGTGGGGGGAATTGGGGGGGGCAAGGGGCCTAAAGATAAATGGGAGGGGTTCGGGCTGAGCAAAAGGTAGCTTGGAATGCAATTGGTGGATGAAGGTGGGGGTGTCGGTGATAGTTGGAGTGTTGGAGTGGAGGGTGGAGCAGATAGTTGGAAAGGAATATGGATAAGTAGGACAGTTCAAAAGGATGGTGCAGAGTTGGAGGGTTGGATCTGGGATAAGATGGGGGAAGGGAGATGAGGAAACTGGTGAAATCAACACTGATTCCATGTGGTTGGAGGATCCCAAGGCAGAAGATGAGGTGTTCTTCTTCCTGGCCTCAGGTGGCTAGGATTTGACATTATTGCCTCCGCCTCAGCCACTTCTACCCCAGTGACCTCACTCACCTGAACACCACTGACGAACATGCAGCCACTGCCAAAGACATTGCAAACATCACATGGAACGTCACTTCTGCCCCTGCAGAAGCCATTGAACGCATCGTCTCTGCCTCCGGAGAAACCATTCCCTCCATGACTCCCTAGTTTGGTCCATGCCTCCCAAAAACCCACCCTGCACTGCCGGCACCTTCCCTTGCCACCTCAAGAGATGTAAAACCTGCGTCCACCCTTCCCTCTCACCTCCATCCAAGTTCCCCAAAGGATTCTTCCACATCCGGCAAAGATTTTCCTGCATCTCTTAACACCTCATCTACTGTGTCCGTTGCTCTCGATGTGGTCTCCTCTACATTGGAGAGACAGGACACCAACTCGTGGGACGTTTCAGAGAACATCTCTGGGACACACACAACATACAACCCTATCACCCTGTGGCCAATCACTTCAACTCCCCCTCCCGTTGAAGTCTTGGGACTCCTCCACCGCCAAACTCTAGCCACCCGACACCTGGAAAAGAATGCTTCATCTTCCGCCTTGGGATCCTTCAACCACACGGAATCAATGTCAATTTCTCCAGTTTCCTCATCTCCCCTCCCGCCCACCTTATCTCAGGTCCAACCCTCCAACTTGGCACTGCCCTTTTGAACTGCCTGCTCCTCGGATGCTGCCTGACCAGCTGTGCTTTTCCAGCACCACACATTATGACACTGATCCCTAGCATCTGTAGCCCTCACTTTCTCCTAATATTTCATCTAACCATTCTGAAAATGCTTCTTAAAGTCTATTTCCTTGTATTGATTGTTTTTATTTTGTTGTTCACATAAGTTTTCTACCAGCAAGAAACTTTTCAGTTTGGAATCAATGATGAATTATGGCATAAGGTATATTTTCCCAAATGGTAGAGTTAGATTTCTCAAGTATATTATTCTTTGTGTGGGTACTCCGGTTTCCTCCCACAGTCCAAAGATGTGCAGGTTAGGTTAATTGGCCATACTAAACTGCCCACAGTGTTCAGGAATGTGTAGGTTAGGTGCATTAGTCAATGTAGAGTAATAAGGTAGTTGAATGGGTCTGGGTAGGATACTCTTCAGAGTTTCAGTGTGGACTTATTGGGCCAAATGGTCAAGTTTCCACACTGTAGGGATTCTATGATTTCTATGATGTCTTGAATCATTACATTGATGCTCAAGGGGATTAACAATGTAGTCTAGAGAGGATGTTTCCAATCTACATCGAAAGATCATACTTTTAAGATAAGGGGTAGCAGATTTAAAACAGAGATAAGGAGAAATAACTCCATTCAAAAGGTCAAAAGGTCTGTGGAATTCACTAGCCCAGAGTATGGTGGTTGCTGGGACATTGAATAAATTTAAGCAGGAGATAGACAGATTTTTAATTAGTAATGGTTTGAAGGGTTATGAGGAGTGGCAGGAAAGTGGAGTTGAAACCGAGATGAGATTAACCATGTTTGTATTGAATGGTGGAGCAGGCAGGAGGGACTGAATGGCCCACTCCTGCTCCTAGTTCTTATGTTCTGTGCTCATATGTACATACTGGCTCATTTCAGAATCACACTCACCATTCACATTACTGTGTTCAGACTCTTTTGCAGCATTCCATGCTTCCCCTGTAAATTCTAAACGACTGTGCTGTCTTGGAGTCTGAGTATTACCCTCAGGTGAAGCAGTTCTTTGGCCTCTGATGTCAGATGTCTGATTGGTTTGCTTCGTATCACAGGAGCTGTCTGCATCATTGTCTTGTTTCATCGTATCTTCAGCTTGTTCAAAAACAGGAGACTCGGCACTAAAACCTGCAGGAGCCCTTTGTGGACCTGTTAAAGAGACCATGTCTGAAACATAAGAGATAGGAGATAGAGTGGGCCATTTTGTCCCTCACGCCTGTCCCTCTATCCAATAACAATCATGGCTGAACTTTCCCAGCCTCAACTCCTCTTTCATATCAATGTAGCATAGTCACCAACTCCGTGATACTTCAAAAATCTATATATCGCTGTTTTAAACACTTTCAGTGATGTTGGTGCCACAACTCTCTGGGGTGTAGTGTGTTTTTGCTCAGTCCAACTAGTAGAGATGTTTCTTCAATCCAACTAGTATCTGCTTCATAATATAACCACACCACTGCAGGATTAGATAGATATTAGGATCATATTTGGTCCATTTTCAATATAGAATGTCAGATCAGAATTCAGCTCCTTTGGGAATATGTAGAACCTCTATTCATACGGTTTATTTTATCAGACTCATTACAGAGAAGTAGTAGCAAAGTAATATAGGCTGGCTATTGAATACTGGAGGATAGCTGACATTTCAGAAGGAGAGGAAGAAAGGAAAGGGAGGCAAGTAGCTTTGTTAATAATGAATGAGTTCAGTCCAGTAGAAAGAAATGGTCTTGACCTGGAAGATAACAATATCAAATTGATTTGTGTGGAGATAAACAACCTCAAGGGAAAGTCACCAGGTGGGAGTAGCATTTTGCCCTCCTAACAATAGGTACAGTGCAAGATGAGAATATAAATCAAGAAGCTAATATGGCAGAGAAGAGGGGGTATGCAACAATACTGGAGCCAGCCAGAGAACAGGCTTTTTAAAAGTGAACATTGTGCAATCACCCGCAAACATCCTGATTTCTGACCTTATAATGGAGGGGAGGGCATTGATGTGGGTGTTATTGGCTCAGCCAGTATTTGATACCCATCCATAATTGCCCAGACAGCAATTAAGGGTCAACCACATTGCTGGGGGTCTGGAGTCACATGTCATCCAGACCAGGCAAGAATAGCAGTTTCCTTCCCCAAAGGGTATTAGTGAAGCAGAAGGGTTTTTCTGACAGACGATTCATAGTAATCATCAGGTTCTTAATTCCAGATTCTTTTAATTGAATTTAAATTCCCCTATCTGTCATGGCAGGATTCAAACCTAGGTCCGCAGACCATTATCTGGGCCTCTGGATTAACAATCCAGCGATAATACCAGTTGGCCATCACCTCCGCTTTGATATTTAGACATGGCAATGTATAATTTTTTTATTCATTCATGGGATGTGTGCACTGATAACAGGGCCATTGCTAGCATTTATTGCTATTCCTTTGCTCTTGAGAGGGTGACGTTAAAGTGCTGAGTTGATCTGCTGCAGTCTATTTGCTGTAAACGCATCTACAATGCCATTATGAAGGGAGTTCCAGGTTATTCACCTGGTGATAGAGAAAGAATGATTAGATTAGATTAGATTCTCTACAGTGTGGAAACAGGCCCTTCAGCCCAACAAGTCCTCACCGTTCTTTGAACAGTAGCCCACCCAGACACATTCCCCTACCTTATATTTACCCCTGACTAATGCACCTAACACTATGGGCAATTTAGCATGGCCAATTCACCTGGCCCGCACATCTTTGGATTGAGGGAGGAAACCGGAGCACCCAGAGGAAATCCATGCAGACACAGGGAGAATGTGCAAACTCCACACAGACAGTCACTCGAGGCCAGAATCAAACCCAGGTCCCTGGCGCTGTGAGGCAGCAGTGCCTCACTGAGCAATATATTTCCGAATCTGAATGATGAGTGGCTTGGAGGGTAAATTACAAGTGATTGTGTTCCTATGCCTCTGCTGCCCTTGTCCTTGTGGGTAGTAATGGTCATGGGTGTGGAAGATGCTGTACAAGGATCCTTGGTGAGTTGCATCATGTAGATGATACACATTGCTGCTACCAGTTATCAGTGGTGGAGGGAGTGAACTTTTGTGGAAATAATGCTACCCAAGCACACTGCCTGTCCTGGATCCTGCCAAGTTTCTCAACTGTTTTGGCGCTACACTCACCCAGGCAAGTTTGGGAGTATTCTACCACATTTCCAACATGTGTCTTGTACATGGTGGACAAGGCTTGGAGAAGCGGCTAATTTGCTGCAGGATTCCTAGTCTCTGATCTTTTCCTATAGCACAGTATTTATTTGACTAGTACAGTTCAGCTTCGAGTCAATGGTAAACTCAGGATGTTAATGTTGAAGGATTCAGTAATGGTAATGTTATTGAATGTCAAGGAGCAATTCTCTCTGTTTGGAGATGCTCATTGTCTGGCTCTTTAGTGATGCAAATGTGACTTACCACATTCAGCCTGAGCCTGATCATTGTCCAGGTCTTACTGCATTTGAACATATGCTGCCTCAGTACCTGAGGAGTTGTGAATGGTGTTGAACATTGTGCAATCACCAGCGAACATCCCTACTTCTGACCTTATGATGTCAAACAGCAGTCACTCCCACCTCACATCTGGAATTCAGCTCCTTTGTTCATGTTTGAATCAAGGCTGTAATGAGGTCTGATTATCAGTGTGCATTTTGTTGCACTGACCCTTCAAAATAATAGTAGCTACAATCGGCTGACCACGCTCCAAATATGTCCTGGCCTTGCCTCACTGTTGATGGCCATTTGATCCCCACCCTGACGAGAAAGTGAGGTCTGCCGATGCTGGAGATCAGAGCTGAAAATGTGTTGCTGGAAAAGCGCAGCAGGTCAGGCAGCATCCAGGGAACAGGAGAATCGACTTTTCGGGCATAAACCCTTCTTCAGGAATGATTCCTGAAGAAGGGCTTATGCCCGAAACGTCGATTCTCCTGTTCCCTGGATGCTGCCTGACCTGCTGCGCTTTTCCAGCAACACATTTTCAGCTCCCCACCCTGACCCCCATCTTAGCCTCACTGTCCTTTGAACTGTGGCAGTTTACCACTGCCTGTCAAGTAGCCAGACTGCAATACTGTTCGGATGGATTGAGAGTGAAATGATAACTAGGTCAAGCCAATAAATGAAACAGTAAGTCTTTCTTCCCAGTATTTTATGGACTTGCACACTCCACCCTTTCCCAGCCCACAAACATGGTCCCCTTCTAAATGTTTAAATAATGAAGACTAGGTTGGGCACATTTAGTAGACAATCTTGCGCATGCACTTGATTTATTCATGCATCTAAGCTCAATGACTTCATGCTAGATTTCTGTTTATTTAAAAGGATGAAATGGAAGAAATAATTCTCTGGCTATAAAACTCCCTCTTTTTCAAAAAAAGAAAAATCAAACAGATAATGACCCCATCTTTAGCTTAGTCTGTGATAATGCCTACATGAATTCTTTGTACCAAGAATTGAATTTGTGCTGTAATAAGCTGATAGGTAGGGGGAAATTTAGATTCTAAGATAAGGTTTAAAACGGAGGCACCTGTTCAGAAAATCCAAGATGGGAGATGGAGATGCTATGCTTGAAGCAGCCAATGTTGTTGTTTGCAGTTTGCCTACTGATTTTTAATTGAGGAGAAAGTGAGGACTGACGAAGGGCTTATGCCTGAAATATCAACTCTCCTGCTCCTCAGATGCAGCCCGACCTGCTGTGCTTTTTGAGCGCCACCCTTTTTGATTCTGATTTTTAGTTGAGTCATGTTATCATTTTCATAGTCTAAAACTGATCAGTAATTGAATCTCACATGTGGAATGTCACATGTTAATGAAAGGCCACAGCTCAAATCATTTGAGCTTCAGTGACATAGATCAACATTACTCAAAACAAAATGTTCCAGGATGAGTAGGTACCTTGTTCCATTACAATAGAATGTAAGTATACAGACGCAGCTCACACAATTCATCAGATTTTTTTTAAGCATGACATATCTACTTTTTATTGCAGTTACGTTAATTAGTTCAAATTGCTAAACAATTCATTTTTTATCAACCTCAAAATAATCAGTAGACAGCATTGTTATTTAGAAATGATGGAAAATCTCAATACTTCTCAGTTACCTACTTACCACTTATGTGACCCTGTTCTAAGGTCATGTCATTCGAGTTTCTTGGCTCCCCAGTTCCTCTCAAGTCTCCTGAGATATCCATAGAATGTATTCTTCTTGGAATTCGAGAAACACTGTAAGTGTGTTTCATCTGAATTTCAGTTGATATGTCAGAACCTGTGGGACTCTGGTAGGTTTGTGGGTAGTGAATATCTATACTCTTGGCTCGTTTCTGCCAATCCACAATTGGCACAGATTTTGGAGTGGATACTTTAGGTCCTACAGAATTGTTTTGCTGCCCTGCAACATTAAACAATTAAGAAAACTTAGGAGTTGTCTTAGAATTAAAACAGAGCATGCTCAGATTAGTACAAAAGTTACTCAATTTATCTGCATTATCAGACATTCTCCAAACTGGTCATTGTAGACAATATTCAATTGAGGAGGAACAGAGAAACATAATAGACTCGAAGACTATTCCAAAATTCAATCAAATCATACTGTTCTACACCTCAACTGATTTCACAACCTTTGATCCACATTGCTCAATATTCTAAACTAACAAAATTCAATTGATCTCTTCATTATCATCTCCTTATCACTTTTATCTTATTAGACGGGAGAAATTAGAGGGGGAAAAAATGAAAGAAAATCAAAATACACGTGGAACATTCCTATCTGAGTGCAACTACACTGACAGATTATCATTCTCTCCGTGAAATTGTCACTTGATCTAATTTTGTAGCTACCCTAATCTTTCAGATATGGTAGATTCAGTCACAGAGTCATACAGCATAGAAATAGACCCTTCAGTCAACCAGTCCATGCTGACGATGTTCCCAAACCAAACTAATCTCAGTTACCTGCATTTGGCCCTTATCCCTCCAAATCTTTCTTATTCATGTCTTTCAAATCTTGTAAATATATCTGCATCCAGCACTTCCTCTGGCACTTGATTCCACACACAATTCACTCTCTGTGTAAGACTCTAGGGAAAAGAGGCATGCTATTCACCTGATCTACGTCCTTCATGATTTTATAAACCTGTCTAAGGTTACCCCTCAACCTCCCACATTCCAGTGAAGCAAGTTCCAGCCTATTGCCTGAAGGAGATGAAAGGAAATGCTGTCAACAAGTGACCCTCTACTATGCTGTATGTCTATTTTAACATGGCTTTCAGATTCACCATTTGTGTTTTGTTTTGAAGAAAAATCCAGACAGAAGGTAAATATTTGCCCTTAATGAGGAAAGGAGGAGAAATCATCAAGGCATTTTCAGCTACTGTTACATATTGTACAGTACCTAAAGTGGTACTAGTGAAAGTTCAGGTGTAATTACTGGCTCATCCCATTCGTTACAGAGTACTATGTTGTCTGAACACAATGAAAGGTTATTAATCTGCAAAGTAACTCTGTTTTCTTTCAAAATACATTGCGTACAATGTGAAATGCCTGATGTGTCAAGTATTTCAAAATTTCTAGCTTCTCTGGTACAAATAGTTTTGTTTGGTGAAAGTAGTTCTTGTATTATTTAGTTCAGCCACCAGAGGGTGCTTTATGATAGTAACTTGAGTTTATGTTCCACATTTCAAGACAAATCTCTAACATCTCATGTTTTACATTTGACATTTGCATTTAAAATCTACTGATAGGTAAAGGGATGGTGGACCAATGTGGTAATGTCATTAAAGCAGCAAGTCAGCAGACCAAACAAATGTTCTGTAATGGGTGATTTGGTGGTGAGAAAAGCTGTTCAGTTGTTTGTGATAGCACTTCTGGATTTATAAAAAAACTCCTGATCTCTAAGCTGTAAGACCAGAACAGCCATGATCACAAGAATTTAAGTTCATAAAATTATGAAGAGAGATTGGATAAGCTTGGTTGTTTTCCTTGGAGTGGACAAGACTGAAAGGAGACAAGAAGTGTAAAATTATGAGGGGCATAAATAGAGCAGACAAAAAGAAACTTTTCACCTTGGTAGAGGGATTATTGACTGGGAGCATACATTTAACATAAGGGGCAGAGTTTAGATTACTTACAGTGTGGAAACAGGCCCTTCGGCCCAATAAGTCCATACCAACCCACAACCCACCCAGACCCATTCCCTTACATTTACCCCTTCACCTAACACTACCGGCAATTTAGCATGGCCAATTCACCTAACCTGCACATTCTTTGGACTGTGGGAGGAAACCGGAGCACCCGGAAGAAACCCACGTAGACACAAGGAGAATGTGCAAACTCCACACAGACAGGCGCCTGAGGTGGGAGTTGAACCCGGGTCTCTGGCGCTGTGAGGCAGCAGTGCTAACCACTGTGCCACCATGTCATTTAGACAGGATATAAGGAAGAAACTTTTCACGTGGAAAGTGGTGAGAATCGGGAACTCACTGTCCGTAAAGGTGGTAGAGACAGAAATCTTCATAATATCCAGAAGGTTTTTAGATGTGCACTTGTCAGGCCAAGGCCAAGTGCTGGAAAATGGGATTAGAATAGGAGGTCGTTTTTGGCAGCGCGGGTTGGATGGACCAAAGGCCCTTTTCCTGTGCTGTCGATCTCTATTGCTAACTTAGCAGCACATGGTAACTTCAAATACAGAACAACCATGGAATGCCCATGGAAATTTAGGATTGCATATGTAGGGGAATATTTCCTGCAGATAAACAGGTGTCTTCCTTGCTGGCTGGAGAGTTGTTAAGCGTCCCACGTTGCCGCTTCACCTGAAGGCCCACCAAATTAAGTGTCAATCAGACATGTAACTGCATAGCAGCAGGCCTTCTCTCCAGTCAAGGCTCAGCCTGCTGAGAACTGCCAGCTGAGCAGAGGCCAGTGACTCATTATTGCTCAGCAGCGTCACCAGAGACTGGTGACCACTGCAGTATTACACTGACCAAGCCTGAAGAACAGGTGAGTGACGGCAGCAGCAGTGGACTTGTGGGGCAGGGTTGTGAATGAAGAGAGAGGGATGTCAGCAGCAAGGAAACGATGCTGCCTCTCAGTGGTAATTCATTCCTCTTAATTCCATGTTCTTCAATTAGGAATTTGAACAAGGAATTAACAGCTTCGCTCTTTACTCAAAGTCCAAGAGCAACCTTAAAGGATTGTCTTTCAAGCTTCCCACACGGTGTCTTACCAGCCCACAGCTGGATGAACATCAGCAGTAGAGGCATTAATTGCCTTTTAAGAGGCTCCAGTGGCCGCAGCCACAGAAAGATTGTCACAGACTTTCCCATTGCAAATGTAATCAGACCAGAGGTGGAGAGGCAGTGGGTTCCCCACTCCTCTCACCAATAAATGCCCTTGCCATAAACCTGTCATTGGGAAGGGCATTAAATTCCACCCCCAATTCAAGAACAGAGATTCTAAGAATGTACTCAAAGATAAGTAAGCATTTTCAACTTGCAATAAGGGAATTGATATCAGGAGGCTGTAATATTCACAGATTTATGAATTGTCATATATACTCTAGTAGAGAGGTAGGACCTCTACTCTGAGGCCATTCATAGTATTTTCCCATCTTCACCACTGACATGGGGACTTTCATGAATGCCACTGATTTGAGTCATCCCCTCGGGGTCCCTCTTCTCCAACAGTCCCCACCTTTTCAATGGGGTTGCATGGCCCTCCTATTCAGCCTCCTGTTTCCATGGTACCCCGTCACTCTTAAATTAAAGGCAAATGTGGAGGTAGTCAAGAGGGAAGCCACCTCACATAAATACACCCTGGTGGAAGTGCTGAGGCCACGTTTTGCCTCAGGTTTTGGAAATGGGCTTAAAATCATGATCCTGAACTTTGTAGAAAAGTGCAATTCCTTGAAAACTGTGGATGAGAAAAGCACTAGCTTGAAGTTAAAGCTCCGATTGACATCACTGGCTGACCAAACACATGTGCATGAGAAGGCAGTCTTGCCATGAAAAAATACTTGTGCTTTCAATGAAGACTATAATTATATGGATCAAGACAGTGACACAAATGGTTCCATTAATCACCTGAGAGCGTATTGCCAAAGTTTTCAGTTAAGCAAAAATTAAATAAATCCCCACAAAACTTGGCTCTGAAAGGAATCTTATCCTCAAAAGCCTGGATAAGCGCATTACAATACATTTAAATGCAGCCAGAATTTTCTTGTAGTGCAATACTCATCTCCCAATGCTAAGTAAAACAATCCAACCAATGGATTCAAATTTTCTCTGTATTAATAATGGACTAAATAGGAAGCTGAGGGAGAAAGGAGTAGAAGGGTAGAAGGGGAGAAGGGGAGGGAAGGAGGTTGTTGTGGAGCATAAAAACTGCTGTGGATCAGTTGGCCTATTTTTGTGCTATAAATTCAGTGCAATTTCATGTGATAGCTTGTGTAAATGGGACAATGAAAACAGATCAATAATTACGACAAAGTATAACTCAATCTCGTTCAGGTATTAGCAGTTACCTTTTTCTTGTGTTTGTACAGCAAATCCGGTACAGCTTGCTTCTTCATTGCCGATTGGCCAAGGATCATACAATGACTTCTTCTGTAGTACAGGAAGAGGAACAGAATTAAATCTACACATTAAATATGACTTAACATCACACTCGGGTATTACCAACTGTAAAACTGCCAAAAACAGTTTTACCAACTGTAAAACGTTACCGTTAAAACCCATAGCCTTCCATTCCTGCTTTAGCATTCAATACCTTGCCAAATGAAGGAAAGTATTCAAGTGCCTTGTTTGCAACCTTCTTTACCTCCTCCTCCACTAATGCCTTTAAAGCAGAAAGCAAAAAAGCAATAGCTGGAAAATGGAGTCATAGAGATGTACAGCACGGAAACAGACCCATAGGTCCGACTCGTCCATGCCGACCAGATATCCTAACCTGATCCAGTTCCATTTGCCAGCACCTGACCCATATCCTTCTAAACTATTCCTATTCATATGCTCAATCAAATGCCTTTTAAATTTGGTAATTATAATCGCCTCCACCACTTCCTCTGGGAGCTCATTCCATACACGCACTACCCTCTGCATGAAAAAGTTGCCCCTTAAATCCCTTTTATATCTTTCCCTTCTCACCCTAAACCTATGCCCTCTAGTTCTGGATTCCCCACCCCAGGGAAAAGACCATGAATCTTTACCCTATTCATACCCCTCATGATTTTATAAATCTCTATAAATGTCACCCCTCAGCCTCCGACGCTCCAGGGAACATAGCCCCAGCCTACTCAGCCTCTCCCTATAGCTCAAATTCTCCAACCATGGCAAAATCCTTGTACATCTTTCCTGAACTCTTTCAAGTTTTGCAACATCCTTTCGATAGGAAGGAGACCAGAATTGCATGCAATATTCCAATAGTGGCCTAACCAATGTCCAGACAGCCGTGACATGACCTCCCAACTCCTATACTCAATGCTCTTACCAATAAAGGAAAGCATACCAAATGCCTTCTTCACTATCCTATCTACCTGCAACCTAGTTTCAAGGAATATGAACCTGCACTCCAAGTTCTCTTTTTTTTAGATTCCCTACAGTGTGGAAACAGGGCCTTCGGTCCAACAAGTCCACACCGACACTCCGAAGAGTAACCCACCCAGACCCATTTCCCTCTGACTAATGCACATAACACTGTGGGCAATTTAGCATGGCCAATTCACCTGACCCGCACATCTTTGGACTGTGGGAGGAAACCAGAGCACTTGGAGGAAACCCATACAGACACAGGGAGAATGTGCAAACTCCACACAGACAGTCGCCCAAGGCTGGAATCGAACCTGGGTCCCTGGTGCTGTGAGGCAGCAGTGCTAACTACTAAGCCACTGTGCCACCCTACATTCCCTAGGACCTTACCATTAAGTGTCTAAGTCCTGTTCTGATTTACATTTCCAAAATGCAGCAGCCCACATTTAGCTAAATTAAACTCCATCTGCCACTCCTCAGCCCATTGGCCCATCTGATCATGTTCCCACTGTAATCTGAGGTAACCTTCTTCGCTGCCCAGCACACGTCCAATTTTAGTGTCATGAGCAAACTTACTAACTATACCTCTTATGCTCACATCCAAATCATTTTTATGAATGACGAAAAGTAGTGGACCCTGCACCGATCCCTGTGGCACTCCACTGGTCACAGGCCTCCAGTCTGAAAAGCAAACCTCCACCATCACCTTCTGTCTTCTACTTTCGAGCCAGCTCTGTTTCCATCAGATCTAACCTTGCTAACCAGTCTCCCGTGGAACCTTGTCGAACGCCTTACTGAAGTCCATATAGATCACATCTACTGCTCTGCCCTCATCAATCCTCTTTGTTACTTCTTCAAACAACTCAATCAAGTTCGTGAGACATTTTTTCCCATGCACAAAGCCATGTTGCCTATCCCTAATCAGTCCTTGCTTTTTCAAATGCATGGAAGTTCTGTCCCTCAGGATTCCCTCTAACTTGCTCACCACTGATGTCAGGCTCACCAGTTTATAGTCCCCAGCTTTTCCTTATCACCTTTCTTAATTGGTGGCACCACATCAGCCAACCGTCAGTCTTCGGGGCCCTCATCTGTGACTATTGATGATACAAATATCTCAATGGGAAACTCTACAATGATTCCCAATGACTGTGGTGAGATTAAGTTGGCATGGATATGGGTGGATGACAAAAACATCTTGGCAATGCTTGGAACTGTGTCCCAGAAAAGGAAGCACAGCCAGCCTGGTGAGAACTGACACTGGTAGCCAATGCCAATTCTACCATTGCAAAGATATTCAATGTTGGAATATTTTTGACAACCTCACCAGGCTGTCCAAGATAAGTGAAAGCACAAGATGGGTCTTTCTGTATTTGCCTGATTAACATCATGAGTAATAGGCTCGTAACAATATCACTGGACTAGTAATCCAGATGACCTGACCAATGCTGAGTCATGTGTTCATGCGGCTAAAGTATTTAAATTCAATTGGCAAGTTTGGAATACAAAGCTTCTATAATGGTGCTATGAAACCATTATCAATTATCATCAAACCCCACATTGATCACTGCTCTGCTTTAGGGAACAAAAATGGCTATTCTTAACTGATCTGGCCTACACATGACTCCAGATCCAGAGTAATGTGGTTGACTTTTAACTGTCCTCAGAAATGGCTTAGCAAGTGCCACTCAGTGAAGTGTAATTAGGAATGGGAAATCATGCATTTCTAGATTCCATTAAAGAATAAAGGAACACATAAAAGAGCATGATTGCTGGTAATATTGGTGGATGCCATGTAATACAGAGAAATGTGAGGAAGAAGAGATGCAGGAGCAAAGATGCCACTGTGTATATGTGCACAGACATAAAGAATGCTGGAAGAACTCAGCAGGTCTGGCAGCATCTACAGAGAAAGAAACAGAGTTAACATTTAAAGCCTGATGTGACTCCTCCTCAGAATGGGGAATTGGTGACCTAGTGCTATAATCTACAACACTATTAATGCAGAAACCCAGGTAATCATTTGGAGAGCCAGGTTCAAATCCTACCATGGAAATGGTGGAATTTCAATTCAATAGTAAAAAGAAGTCTGGAATTAAGAGTCTAATGCTGACAATAAAGTCATTGTTGATTATTGGGAAAACCCATCTGGTCCACACATGTCTTTTAGGAAAGAAAATTTGCCGTCCTTACTTGGTCTAGCCTGTGAATTATGGACATTAAACTCCATCTGCCACTCTTATTCTGCCCTTTGGGCAATAAATGATGGCCTAGACCCTGGAAATGAAACATAAAGGTTCTGCCTCAGCTGGAGTATTGTGTCCAATTCAAGACAGAACAACTCAGTTACGGCATGAAGACTCAGGAAAATGGTTCCAGGGATGAGGACCTTCAATTACCTATATGTCTGAGAAGATAGGGTTGCTCTGCTTAGAGAAATTGAGAGAAGATTTGAAAGAGAAATTCAAAATCACGAGGAGGTTGGACAGAATAGGTGGAGAGAAACTGTTCGCACTGAGGAATGTCTACAGATTCTGCAATGATTCCTTTAGATTGGAAAGTAGCAAATATAACTCCATTGTTTAAGGAAGGAGG
Organism: Chiloscyllium plagiosum; assembly: GCF_004010195.1. Classification (NCBI taxonomy): domain Eukaryota; kingdom Metazoa; phylum Chordata; class Chondrichthyes; order Orectolobiformes; family Hemiscylliidae; genus Chiloscyllium; species Chiloscyllium plagiosum. The sequence goes on from NC_057724.1 coordinate 45,247,809, forward strand.
GAGGGAAGGAGAAACTGGGAGAATACAGGCGTGCTAGCCTTTTGGGGAATTGCTAGAATCTGATGAAGGACATGATAACTGGACACTTACAAATTAATGATATGATTACACAGAGTCAGCACGGATTTATGAAAGGGAGAACATGTTTGACAAACAGGCTAGAGTTTTTATAGATGTATCTAGCACAATAGATAAATGGAACTAATGAATGTGGTGTATTTCAATTTTCATAAGACTTTCAATATGTCCTACACATGAGGTTAGCAAACATTTAATGCACATGAGATTGGAGATAATATACAGGAACAATTGAGAACTGGTTAATGACAGGAAACAGACAGTAGAAAAAAAATGAATGATTCAAATTCTTGACGAGTAGGGTATTGAGAGTGTGGTGCTGGGAAGGCACAGCAGGTTAGGTAGCATCCAAGGAGAAAGAAAAACGATATTTCAGGCACAAGCCCTTCATCAGGAATGAGACTTGAGGGCCAGAGGGCTGACAGATAAATGGGAGGGCGGTGGGATTGGGGGGGGAGGTAACTGAGAAAGTGATAGGTAGATGAAGATGAGGGAGAAGGTGATAGGTCAGGAGGGAGGGGTGTGGAGCAGATAGATGAGAAAGTTGACGGCAGATCAGGAGGGCAGTGCCGAGTTGGAAGCTTAGGACCGGGATAATGTGAGGGGAGGGGAAATGAGGAAACTGTTGAAAGCCACATTTATCCGTTGTGGTTGCGGGGTCCCAAGGTGGAATATGAGGCGTTCTTCCTCCAGATGTCAGGTGATAACAGTTTGGCAGTGGAAGAGGCCCAGGACCTGCATGTCCTTGATGGAGTGGGTGGGGAAGTTGAAGAGTTCAGTCACAAGGTGGTGGGGTTGGTGGGGTGCAGGTGTCCCAGAGATGTTCTCTGAAATGATCCACAAGAAGGATTTCTGTCTCCCTGATGTAGAGGAGTCTACATTGGGTTTCTCCTATTAGGGTATTGCAAAGATTAGTGCTTGGGCGCCAGCATTCATAATTTATATCAATTATTTGGATCTGGGGACCAAATGTAATATTTCCCAGTTTTCTGATCATTCAAAACTATTTGGGACTATGATTTGTGACGAGAATGCAAAGTGGCTTTCAATGGGATTTAGACAGGCTAACTAAGTAGGTAAGAAAATGGCAGATGGAGTATAATGCAGAAGCATATGAGATTCTCCACTTTGTAGGAAAAACAGAAATGCAGTGTGCTTCTTAAATAATGTGAGATTGTTTCTGCGCAAAGAGACTTATTCCTTGCTCACTTAATGCCAATGTGCTTTAATGCAGAAGGATTTCAGGACAGGAATAAAGAAGAATTGCTGAAACAGCATAAAGCCTTGGTTAGACCATTTCTGGACTATTTTGTGTACAGTTTTGATGTTCTTACCAAAGGAAGGATGCACTTGCCTTAGAAGGAGTGCAGTGAAGGTTTACCAGGTTTATCTCTGGGACGGTAGGACTATCCTATAAAGACAGATGAGGAGAAAGAGTCTTTATTCTCTACACATACGTGAGATGATTTTACATGGTTCAACAGGATTGTTGCGGAAAGGATGCTTCCCCTTTCTGAGGCATCTTGAATCAGTCTCCGAATAAGGGGAGACCATTCATGAGATGAGGAGGCATTTTTCTCTCAAATGGAGGTGAGTATATTCAAGAGTGATCAATAGATTTCTAGATATTGAAGCTATCAAGGCACAAGGTGATACTGGAGGAAAATATTGTGTTGAGATAGAAAATTGACTGCAATGCAATAGAATGGCTGAGCAGGTGTAAGGGGCTGAATGGCCTGCTACACAGCTCCTATTTCCCCAGTGCTCTGGGAATAATAATTGATCTTGAACGTCTGACCAGGGACAGTGGGTGAGGAGAGTAATTAAGGAAACCAACCATGGTTTCCTCATCATCAGTATACAACAACCCTACACAGTGGTGAAAGAAAAATGTTGCTGAGCCAGGATAGGATCATTGTACTTGGAATGCTTCCCCTTTCCTCAGTCCCATATATCATTTAAAAGCACGGTTTGTATAGAAAGCAGCCTTTGTGACAAGATACCAGAACGTTTCTAGCATCTAGAGAGTTAGCATATGACTTAAGAGGAGGCTAGAAGTTGAAAAACAAACTAGGGGAGATCAACCTTTTAAAAATAAATGTAAGTAATAATGAGAAATGTACAAGATTGTTTTCAATAAAGAAGGCAAACCATTTTCAAATTTGACTGGTTCACCATCTACACTATTCAACACTTTTTTTTCTACCTGAATATCTTTCACTTTAGTCTTTCGCTTTGCTGTGATTGCTTCATCCTCATCTGGAGACTCTTCACTGGCTCCATCAGTTGAATCACTAAAATAAACACAGTAAGATCACGAAATGTACATGGAGAGGTCAGGGGGTCAACCAAGTTACTGAAGTGTCACTTCCCAAGTCATTAATTAATTAAGTTGTGAAAGTTAGTAAGAGGTAATATTCTGTAGTAAAGTCAGTATTAGTTGTTTGCTTCATTTATAATTCTATACACTATTTTGATTTCCATTACTATGCCCTGCATGCTTAACAACTTGAATTTTTCTTATTCTGAAAAACTGCCATTTTCCAGAGTTCCATACTCCCTCTATCTTTACTTTTCTAAATGAAGGGCATTATTATAAAAAAAAAATTAAATGATTACTCAAAATTCATTAATGTCATGGAAACCCCAGTAGTGCTGCTGCACAAGGTCAATATAATGATCAATGCATGCGTGAAGTCAAATATCTGGCACTTGGCTGAAGGATAATTTAAGCTTGTCTGCGGACACATCATAAAAATACATCTTGTGACAGCCATACATAAATATTGACAAAAGCCTGTGTTAACAAGGGTGTGCAGTTGTATCAACGTGTCCCATGAACAGCCCGTAGTGGGTTGATTACCTTTGTTCCATTTACCTTGGCAAAACTGAACCACTCAAGTGATGAATGCAAAGGTACATTGTGCAAACAGTTAACAATGAAGATTCTAGTAAAATATACAGAAATTACTGACTAATTAATGGTTTTAGGGGTGTAGCAATGTGGCTATAAGCCAAAATGGTCACATTCGAGCAAATCACTAACAATACAGGGGCAATCCCACTTTGAAAATATTTTCGAAAGCAGGATAGCTAGGCACAATCCTTATCAGGGCAGTTAACTATGCAAGCAGATTGTTGCATTTTTATGAAATTACTCAGTAGCACAGTGAACCTTTTGTTGTACAAAATCGAGTCTTGTCAATGCAATGCTGTTTTAAAGTGCCACAGCTACAGTTATTTCCTTGGCTAACATGAAATTTCATTATAGCAGTGTTCTTAATTGATATTTAATGATCATGTTAATTTTTCACACATTACATGTGATTGAGATAAAATTGCACATAATGATCAGAGTACATGGTTTCCCCATGAAGGACAAAAAAATTGAGGTCTTGGCTAAGTATACACATTATCTGGTGTGCAGATCACACAAACCACTTAATAACAAATAACGAGCAAAAATTAATCTCAGCACAAGTTAAAACAAAACCACTTAATTCACCACAGGCCGAAAGGATAGAAATTCAAACTTACAGTTCCCCATCTAACAATGTTCTGATGCCAATAGATCAATTGAAAGGGAGCAGCACTATCCTACAACAAAGAGGGAGAACTAGAAAGAAAGTCAATGCAAATGGCTCACAATCTCAAAGAAAACAGTTCAAAATTTGATGGTACAAGGTGGTTGGGTGCTGGTGATAAAAGAGAATCATGAAACACAGAGACAAAATAGTTTTAAACATAAAAAAGATCCAGTTTTCAATATCCTCTCCCAGAGTCCTAATTAACATGGGGGTAGAGCTTTATCTACAACAGCACCACGGTATCACAGTTAAATGTCTATTTTCACTTCATGGTCCAGATAGCAAGTGTTATAAAATTAAACATCTACACTAACCACTGAGCGCATTCCTTGACCTTACACATCATTCCTTAAAGCAGGGGTCTGCAATCTATGGCTCTGGAGCTACACTACACTTTACGGATTCATGCGCAACTTAGAACCTTGACCAATCAGACCGATTATATTGTTAATGGTGTGTTCTGTTTTTGTTTAAAGAAAGTTCATTTAATATTGTGCTTGTGAGAAAATATCTTTTGTTAATAAATCTTTTGCAAAATGCTTTAAAATGTTGAATTGTGAATCTGTCCCTTTATCTTTTAGCTTTTTTCTGGTATTTGTGTAACAGGATTATATCTTTTAGCAGAAAGCCTTTTTAAAAAATTTTTTAAAATTTTTCTTATTATGAAATTTGTAAATCCCTGCCCCACAGTGATTTTCTCTTCTATCAGAAGCAGGTACAGTGATTGGAAAAATTTGCTGTAATGACAAATTTGCACGTAGTAACCTTGATTCTTCATATCTGGCAGTTTGAGATGAGGTTGGGATGAGGTATGATGAAAGCTGAGCTTGTTGTGATTCAGTCTTCTGAGCAGCATCTGTAAACAGAACAAAATTAAAGGTCACAAGTGTCCAAAAGGATGTATGACTCGAAAAATTTACTTGCTGATTTCATATAACACTTTACATCTCCTGCTTTTTTGGAAAAATAAAAGGGTGAGTGAGCAATATCATGCATTAGTCATAGCTGCAGAGTAAGGAAGTAAGGGATTGGGCTCAGTTCTAATACCAAAATAATCTGCTAACATGCAATGTAAATCTATGAACACTTTAATCTTACACAAAATATCAATAATTGCGATTATTTTATAAATATCAAATATTGCAGTTTTAAATACAGCCAAAAATATACATTTTCAATAAATCACATTTTATTGCATATTATACTAATATTGTGCATTTAGCAATTTAAACTGAAAGGTAACTAGTCATTTAGAAAATAAGAGCGGAGATAGGCCATTCAGCCCTTTGAGCCTGCTCTGCCATTCAATATGATCATGGCCGATCATTTAACTCCGTCCCATGCTCCTGCTTTCTTTTTAGCCCTAAGACCTATATTTAACTCCTTCCTGAAAACATTCAAAGGTTTGGCCTCAATCGCCTACTATGGCACAGAATTCCACAGGGTCACCAATCTCTGGATGAAAGATTTCTCCTCATTTCATGAGGAATCAGTCTAGTAAACTTCCTTTGCACTCCCTCCATAATCAGACCATCCTTCTATGGATAAGGAGATCAAAACTGCATATAATACTCCAGATATGTTTTCACCAATGTTCTGTACAATTGCAGCAAGACATCCCTGATCCTGTACTTGAATCCCCTTGCTATGAAGGCCAACATACTCTACACCTCCTGCTGCACCTGGAGGTTGACTTTCAGAGACTGGTGTATAAGGACACCCAGATCTTGTTGCACCTCCCCATTTTCCAACCTATCACCATTCAGGTAATAATCTGTCTTCCTGTTTTTGCTACTAAAGTGGATAGCCTCACATTTATCCACATTATATTTCATCAGTCCTGCCTTTGCCCAACTATTCAACTTGCCCAAATCACACTGAAGTATCTGTACATCCCCCTCATCATCCTCCCAGCCAACTTTGTGCCATCTGCAAACTTTGAAAACTGACATTTAGTTCCCTCATCTAAATCATTTACATTGTTAGTGGCTGGAATCCAAGCACTGATGCCTGCAGTACCCATCCCAGTCACTGGTTGACATTCACAGAAGATCCATTTATTCCTAAGCTCTATTTCCTCTCTGCCAACCTATCTGTCACACCTTTCCTTTTGATAAAATTTAATTCTTCTCTCAATCCACAAATTTAATATCTAGACTAATCCACTGTACTAAATTTAAATAATTCATAACACTAAATATTTATAGTGTTCACAAGGTAAAGCTTTGTTGATTAAGTTAAAGTCAACCAGTCCTGAATTAAAACCTCCACTGGAACTATATATGACATGGGGTAATATACTACTCTTTTCAACTCTGAGTTCACATCTAGTCTAATCATGGATAAAAACCATCTCATCTCGCTAGATGCAATTGTTGTATATGAAATGAGTTTCCAGTGGTCTCAATTTGATTCCTAGAAATTGTGAACAAATTGTGTAGTTAGATCTCATCCTAACCCTTTCCCTCTTATGTTTTCTTCCCATTCAGCTAATGAAATCAAGTTTTCTGTCAGGTTCAAATTCATGTTATTAATTTAAGTTTCTTCTTTTTGAGTCTCCTAAATTAGCAATATCTTATTTAGTTTAATTTTGCATATGATTCCTGAAATACAACATGGACAGCCTCTTGAATCTACCATCATATTTTAATTTCCACCCCTTCTTCACTTAATTCCAATGGAAAGTTTAATTAGTGTTATAACAGCAAAGGTTGAATTGTGAACCATGTGTTCTTTCAAAGTCAATCCTGTGGAAAAATTCCATCCCAGGATTTCAGTTCCTCCACTGCAATTTAGGAGAGGTCATCTGATTCCCACAGAGGTATAGGCCAATCAAATTATGGGAAATTAGTTAATATTTGTGTTGGCATGGTTACAAACTCAAATAAACTTTCCAGTTGATGATCGTCAAGGAGAGAAAATAAAAATAGTATCCCTATTGTTTAGCCTGCTAGTATACACCTAAGCAAATTGAAAGATTCTTCCTAAATGTCCTTGGTATGTCTTGTACTAACGCAAAGGTTAGTTTTAGCTGTAATGGGTAAACTATATCAAAGAGCTCTTTGCTGGGGAAATGGAATACCATTATATCTGGTATATGCATCCGACCCAAGTAACTTCATGGAGTGTGTTAGGTATCAACTAAACCTACAGGGATCAATGAAGGCCTCCCAGGTCAGAACATCAAAATAAAGATGTAAATATCAGCCAAATCTACCAGATGTAAAACTTCAGAATAACAATCGCTTAAGTAGTAGCGTGACATTCCTACTTAGTGTGATTTTCCTTTTCTGGTCTGAATGTAATGATCATTTATCAGTACTGTTCTGAGCAATCAGGCTGACTAGGACTGGATAAAATTGTTCCAGGGCAGAGAACTTTGAGTGTAAAGTCATCATTTCACAGAAAAATAAGTGATGAAAGAGTGAGAGAAAGAAAGAGAAAAAGGGAAAGACAGTGAGAGAGTGGTAGTGAGAAAACAAGAAGTGAGCAAGAAGGAGTGAGAATGAGAGTGAGAACCAGTCAATGATACCAAGTGTGAATGAAAGAATAAGAGAATAAGAGAAAACATAATAGTAACAGCGAGTGAAAATGAGTGAGGTAAAAGAGATACAAGAAATGAGATAAGTGAAAGGAAATGAAAGGGAGAGAAGAAGGAAAGCGACACATTCTTGAATCCTGTGAAACTGTGGAAATTGATAGAATTATCAGTTTGGAAGTGAGAGACATGTGCCTTTATTCATTGTATAATCCATACAACAGTTAAAGAAAACATTCATTAGATCTTATCTCTGTTCTAACATAAATAAAAATGAAAATGAATGAATAAAATATGATTTACTCTCTCTGAAAGTGAGAGGTTAACCTCCTGGACACTGTTACAAGTAACCCAGGAAAAATGCAACAGGGCAGTGCTTCCCAAGCAGTGGGTGATGCCCCCTGTTAAGTGTCACAGAATCAGCAAGGGAGCTGCAAGTTTCACCTGCTCTGAGACTAAACCTCAAAATGACACCAGGTCCCAAATAATATCTGGCCCTGCCCTTGCTCTGTTCATCTTTCGGTTTCTCTCCCTGAGTCATATCTTTATAACTTGTACTGTTTAATGCATTATTTGAGTGAAATAAATGGATAGTAGACAAAAACCATTCATCCTTTGGAACAGCAGCAGCAAGGGTCAGGCCCAGCTTGTCAGAGCTGCTGAGCCTGCATGCTGTCTGCTATCATCAGGCTGACCTATATGAAGATAAGGGGAGGTGGGGGTGGGAGATGGGAAGATGACTGTGTGTGTGTGTGTGTGGGGGGGGGGGGGGGGGGGTGGAGGGCTGTAGAGGAACTTGTTACAGAGGAATGACTGGCTCCATCTTTTTAAACTTCTCTGTCAGTCTAACAAACATTTTAATTTACTTCTTAGCACACAGATGTCATTTTAGTTAAAACTTATGAAACATATCAAAATGAAGAGAGCAAATTACAAGGTTTTCTTGTGTATAAGAAAGAGGACTATTATTACCTCCTTAACCCTGAGAAAAATAAAAAGAACACATCAACACCCACACACACACAAACAGATGATAGGTTTAAAAATAAAGTGTTTGCTATGGATGGCAAGAATTGGCTGCACAGTTTTTTTTGAAGTCCTTAAAGTCTTTGAGGTATTATACTTTAAATGTGAAGGAAGTTGTTTAATTGTTGTCTCATATTCTGCAGCAGTAGTGAAATAGCAGTAGAGAGAGCAGTAGCTTTCTCACCAGGAACTGGCTTTGAGGTTAAAGAGATAGGGAGAGGGAGGCTTGCAAGGTCCTTGCTGTTATCAGTTTATACTTTTCTCTCTTTCTTTTGTTGCTCAGACCATTTGTTGTTATATGTCTATTTGTACTGTACATTCCTGAGTCAGCTCCATCGTTCTTCCAAGTTGATAGTTGTGGCAATTCCTGGTGCCCAGTATGTGCAATCGTACTGCTATAATTTGAACAGGAGATTCTCTTGACATTTTCTTGACACTGGTTCTGTTGGTGGTCTCAGTCTTTAGATAACATGAAAATCTCAGTGCAGACAGGCTTCTTTTCTTCCATGTGAGTTCCATGGATGTGCTTCATTCTATGCTCAGATGATTACAGCAACAATTTGAGGTCAGCATTTATTTTTTAAAGAAAACATTTTTTTGTCTATGAAGGTCTCAGGTACTAAAATCAGCTGATGGAAGTTGAATATTAGCTGTCTATGTTTAACATTAGTTGAGCAGGTTGAATACATTGTGTGTGTGTGGGATGTTGGGTAACTGGTTGGGTAATTGTGTGTGTGTGTGTGTGTGTGTGTGTGTGTTTCAAGGGTGATTTCATTCTTATGTGATGCATTCATTATGTGTGTGTGAAGGGTGATTTCATTCTTATGTGATGCATTCATTATATGTTAACCTTATATGCAAACTTTAATAATTATATTATGTATGCTACTGTGCTGCTGTAATGCTGATTTGTTATTGTTGACATCTGGAACTGCAGTAATTTTCAAATTTTAAAATGGAGCTCCACTGGAAAACAGACATACTGTAATAGAGGCACTAAACTTGCGATCTTTTTTCTCCCCCTACCTCCATTTGTGACATCTGGGACATATTGGCTCAGAATTTACCCATTCAGTATATTCCAAATATCAGAGCTGAGGATCTTCTCTGTAATATATGTACCCATTCAACAATCCTGGGATTACATACATTTTATATCCTGTAGTAATGAGCACGTAGGGATCAGTGATGGGTTTATTTCCTGTCCTCTGGCTTCAGACAAGTGCCTAAACCATTAAAGTTGTGATTGCCAAAGGCTGTGACTCACATGGAATTATAGTGAAGCAATGCTGTGGCTTTGCCTGTTTGCAAAATGCCGTCCAACTGGTTTGGCCTGTCACATTGTTATGCATCCTCTAACAGAGGGGAATTATGCAGTTCTGTCAAAATGTGATTGATAATTAATGAAAAGCTCCATGTCTGACTTCTTTCTGCTACTAATCCAATACATTTTACTTTTACATGCAATTTATCACATCCCCTGGAAATATGTTTAAAGACCACCTTCCCCACACTCCCTTCGAAGGCTGATTATTTGAAATAATTGTGTTCATTACTTCAGGTCAACCAGAGGTGAAACTCCTCAGAGGATTGCCTATTTCAAGATGAGTCTCAAAAAATAGCAAAGCCATTTAATAACTACACTGTGCTGGTTTGTATTAAAGAAGAAAAGGATACCACAGAAAAAAAAACATATCCTGAATTGATTAAGAGCAAGCTGAGGTATATTTTGATGGAGAAAACATTTAGCTGCCAATTAAGTTAACAATGATGAAGCATTAAGATTCCATGATTGGATCCTGAAAGAGATGAAGAAGGCAGTCCGATCCCTGGAAATTATGGGCTAAATGTTACCAGAACCTAGATGTTAGGAAGAATTCAAGAATTCAGGACTGTGCCCCTGCATTGTCCAAAAATCCTTGGACTGTGGTGAAGAACCAAAGGATTGGGAAATTGCTAAATGTGACATCCCTACTCAAAAAGGAAAGGAAGCAAAATATGGGCAATTATAGGCCAATTAGCCTAACATCAATTGTAGAAAAAATTTTGGAATCAATTATTAAGAAAGTAACAGCTATACATTTGGAAAATCATAATCTGATCAAAATACCACATGGCTTCATGAAACGGAAATTGCAGCTGACTAACTGATTAGAGGTTATCAAGGATGCCTCAATCAGAGTGAATAGAGGGCAACCAATAGATATGTTGTTTGTGGATTTCCAGAAGGCATTTGACAAGGTAACTCACAAAATCATAAGATGAGTCCATGGTATTGGAGGTAGGATACAGGCATGGATAGAGAAATGGTTAAGAGGCAGTAAACAGCAAGTGGGTATAAGTGGTTCTGTTTAAGGTTGACAATCTGTAACCAATTGGGTTCTGCAGGGATCAGTGCTGGAACCGTAATTATTTACAATATATATTAATAACTTGGAGGAAGGAAGTGAATATAGTTGCCAAATCTGCAGACTTCACAAAAACAGGTGGAAAGGCAAGTCGCAAGAGTGATGCAAACAGCTAACAGAGAAATATTAATAGATTAAGATGTGGGCAAAAGTTGGCAATGGAGTTTAATGTGGGAAAATATGAAGTTGTTCATGTGGAAGACAGAGTAAAATAAGATTATTATTTAAATGGAGAAAACTGCAGAAAACTGCAACACAAAGGAACCTGGGAGTACTTGTACTTGACACACACAGAAAGCTGGCACACACGTGCAGCAGATAATCAGAAAGGCTAATGGTATGTTGGCCCTCATTTCAAGAGGTTTAAAGCATAAGAATAGGGAAGCCTTACAGCAACTGTACAAGGTGCTGGTGAGACCATGTCTAGAGTACTGTGTGCAGTTTTGGTTCCCTTATTTAAGGAAAGACATTATTTCGATGGAGGCAGTTCAGAAAAGATTCACTAGGATGGTCCCTGGTATGGAAAGATTGCCATATAAGCAAGCGTTAAATAGGGTGGGCCTCGACTCATTGGAATTTAGAAGAATGAGGGTGATCTCACTGAAACATAAGATTTTTACGAGGCTTGGAAGGGTTCCCTTCTTGGCAGAGTATAGGATCAGAGGGCATAGTCTCAGAATAAAGGAGTCATAGAGTCATAGAGATGTACAGCACAGAAACAGACCCCTCGGTCCAACCCGTCCATGCCAACCAAATATCGCAACCCAATCTAGTCCTACCTGCCAGCACCCGGCCCATATCCCTCCAAACCCTCCTTATTCATATACCCATCCAAATGCCTTTTAAATGCTGCAATTGTACCAGCCTCCACCACTTCCTCTGGCAGTTCATTCCATACACGTACCACCCTCTGTATGAAAAAGTTGCCCCTTAGGTCTCTTTTATATCTTTCCCTTCTCACCTTAAACCTATGCCTTCTAGTTCTGGACTTCTACACCCCAGGGAAAGGATTTTTTCTACTTATCCTATCCATGCCCCTCATGATTTTATAAACCTCTATAAGGTCACCCTTCAGCCTCCGATGCTCCAGGGAAAACAGCCCCAGCCTATTCAACTTCTCCCTATAGCTCAAATCCTTCAACCCTAATAACATCCTTGTAAATCTTTTCTGAACTGTTTCACGTTTCACATAATCTTTCCAACGAATGTCCTGTACAGCCGCAACATGACCTCCCATCTCCTGGACTCAATACTCTTGACCAATAAAGGAGAGCATACCAAATACCTTCACTATCCTATCTACCTGCGACTCCACTTTCAAGGAGCTATGAACCTGATTCCAAGATCTCTTTGTTCAGCAACACTCCCTAGGATCTTACCATTAAGTGTATAAATCCTGCTAAGATTTGCTTTCCCAAAATGCAACAACTCACATTTATCTGAATTAAACTCCATCTGCCGCTTCCCAGCCCATTGGCCCATCTGATCATGATCCCGTTGAAATCTGAGGTAACCTTCTTCACTGTCCAACTACACCTCCAATTTTGGTGTCATCTGCAAACTTACTAACTATACCTCTTATGCTCACATCCAAATCATTTATATAAAAGATGAAAAATAGGGGACCCAGAACTGATCCTTCAGCACTCCACTGGTCACAGGCCTCCAGTCTGAAAAACAACCCTCCACTACCACCCTCTGTCTTCTACCTTTGAGCCAGTTCTGTATCCAAATGGCTAGTTCTCCCTGTATTCCATGAGATATAACCTTGCTCACCAGTTTCCCATGGGGAACTTTGTCGAACGCCTTACTGAAGTCCATATGGATCACATCTACTGCTCTGCCCTCATCAATCCTGTTTGTTACTTCTTCAAAAAACTCAATCAAGTTTGTGAGACATGATTTCCCATGCACAAAGCCATGTTGACTATCCCTAAACAGTCCTTGCCTTTCCAAATACATGTACATGCTGACCCTCAGGATTCCCTCCAACAACTTGCCCACCACCGACATCAGACTCACTGGTCTATTGTTCCCTGGCTTGTTGTTACCACTTTTCTTAAACAGTGGCACCACGTTAGCTAACTTCCAGTCTTCCGGCACCTCACCTGTGACTATCGATGCTACAAATATCTCAGCAAGAGACCCAGCAATCACTTCCCTAGCTTCCCACAGAGTTCTAGGGTACATCTGATCAGGTTCTGGGGATTTATCCACTTATATGCGTGGATAATTGATCACGTCCTGGGGAAAATTGATGTATAGAGAGATCTGGGTGTTCAGGTCAATTGTTCTCTGAAGGTGGCAATGCAGATCAGTAGAGTGGTCAAGAAGGCATACAGCAGGTTTTCCTTCACTGGACGGGGTATTTAGTACAAGAGTTGACAGGTCATATTACAGTTGTATAAGACTTTGGTTCAGCCACATTTGGAATACTGTGTACAGTTCTGGTCACCACATTACCAAAAGGATGTGGATGCTTTGGAGACAGTGCAGAGGATGTTGCCTGATATGGAAGCTGCTAGCTATGATGAGAGGTTGAGTAGATTAGGATTATTTTCATTGGAAAGAAGGAGGTTGAGGGGGGATCTGACTGAGGCCTACAAAATCATGAGAGGTGTAGACAGAGTGGGTAGCAAAACATTTTTTCCCAGAGTGGAAAATGGGTGAGGGGAGCACTCAATTACTAGGGATTACGAGCTCAAAGTGAGATTGGAAAAGCTTAGGGGAGATATACGTGGAAATTTCTTCACGTAGAGCGTGGTGGATGCCTGGAATACGTTGCCAGCGGAGGTGGTACAGGTGGGAACGATAGCGTCATTTAAGTTATATCTGGACAGATACATGAATGGACAGGGAGCAAAGGGATACAGTTCCTTTGAAAATAGATGGAAGATCTGAATTGGCACAGGCTTAGAGGGTTGAAGGGCCTGTTCCTATGCTGTAAGGTTCTTTGTTCTTTGTTCTAACCACAGGTTCACAGGCCATTGACAGAAATAGCTGTAAAACAAAAGAAAGATTATGGAATTATAGTGTGTTTCTGGAGGGTTCTGAGCAATTTGAGCTTTAGTGAGTTGCGTGAGGCAGTGAAGCCCATGTGAGATTTTCACCAGATAGTTGCCAATTAACAGGGATTAACATTTGTTCAGCTCTTTGTTGATGGCCCAGCGTGCCTCACAAATGTTCAGGATCCAGACTTATCCAACTCATACAACAAACTAGACATTGGAAAAACTCAACACAGAAATCAGAGCACATGCCTGGAGGATTCAGGTTGCCACTTGCTCAAAATGGCTTCCATGTTGGACAACAGGCACGAACATTTCATATCATGCTCCTGGAGTACTGGTCACACTTACCTCACGTCCAAGGACATTGGCCTCTGATATGTGCCAGTTACTAAGACCTTCATGTCACATTTCTGATTTTCCTAGAGGTCATTTCTGTCCTTCAATGCTGCACCTCAGATTGCAACAATCGAGCAACAATCGTTGTAATGTTGCAGCAAGGATATTGTGTGCTCAGGGGGACACACCCACCTCATGGACCAGACCACACTGCATCTCGGAGTGCTATCATAGTGCACACTCACCCTGAGGCTACCTGGATGCTCACAGTATCCCGGCCTTGCATTGCCCTACTGCACCACAATTTACTCCCTCAGCCAGGGAGTCCTGGCTAATATTACTGCTGTCTTATCATGCCATTTAGCACAGGCACAAAACCAGGAAGCTGGGGATTGCCTTAGGTCAGGAGGTTCCAGCATAGTAACTCAACAACAACCTCTGACATCAGTTCAGGCACATTTAGGGCAGTCAGATTTAGGATGCTCTCCTCAAAGGGGTGAGGAGTCAAATGACAGGCAGCACACCACCCACCCTAAGTCTTTCTGCCCTAGTGTATGCTGTTTTACTCCTGGAACAAGACAGAGGCAGACATTAAAGGAGATGAAATTGGGTGGCAGTGCTATTACTATTGGCTCAGGTGGGTAGGTGTTCTTATCGAAAGAGTAGGCAGTGCAGAGGGAATGCAGGGTTAGTGATGTCAGGGTTTGGGGCAAGTGAGAGCAAGTCGGGAAGATGTTGCAGGTAATAGTGAGAATGGTAGCGCAAGAGCCTTGGTGGGAGGTGGGTACAGAGATGGAGTGCCAAAGGAATTGACCTTCTTCCTACAGTCGAGAGTGTGGTGCTGGAAAAGCAAAGCAGGTCGGGAAGCATCTGAGGAGCACGAGAATCAATGTTTCGGGCAAAAGCCCTTCACCACTAATGATTTGAAGAGCTTTTGCCCGAAACGTTGATTCCCCTGCTCCTCGGACGCTTCCCAACCTGCTGTGCTTTTCCAGCACCACACTCCCGACTCTGATCTCCAGCATCTGCAGTCCTCACTTTCACCTTCTTCCTATAGTGCTGGACATTCCTGCAGAAGGCTGAGATGGCTTCAACCCAACTGGCAACTTCAGACTAGACTGGCAATGATCTGTTGTCATGGTCTCCATTGCTGGTCCTGGGGGCAGGAAAAAGTCCTATGTCAGCACCATCCCATCCAGCAGGTCCTCCAGTTCCTTGCCTTAAACTGGGGGCACAATTTCACCCATTCACCATGTCAGGAACTGTGCAGGGCAGCTCTGAACTGATAGCGCTTGTCTGGGTTCACAAAGGGCTTTTATAGATGATACAGATGTAAAGGATGTCAGTGAATTCCAGGATATTGCTGAGTGCCGAGTTGTTGTAGGAGTGGCACATGGTAAGATAAGGTGGAGATCAGATGCTACAGGGAGACGATAGGTAATTAATAAGGCAAGTTTGTCAGGTATGAAAAGAAAACTCACTGAGTCTCGCAGTGAGAATCAATCTACACAACTCGACATAACTTCTACTTAGCCAAAACACATAAGATTCAGTCCACAGAATTTGCCACAACAGGCATAAAATTAAAAGTCAAGAGATAATATTGACCCTACTAAAAGCTTGCTGTACCAAAACTGGAGCATTGCATGCAGTACTGTGCTCCACAGCATAGGAAAGATGTTTAAGCTTTAGAAAGATCTCAATGCAGAGTCATTTGGACATTGCTTTGTTTGAGGAATTACAAATACGGAGATCACCTTGAAAAACCATATTGAATTTTCCCTTGTTAAAAAAAGAGATTACAGATAAAATGAAAGAAGTGCTTAAAATTATGAAAATAATCATCAACTTAGAGTTACAGAGTCATAGAGATGTGCAGCACGGAAACAGATCCTTCGGTCCAACCCGTCCATGCCAACCAAATATCC
>NC_057724.1:45263817-45266123 GCF_004010195.1 Chiloscyllium plagiosum
TCCAATGCTCCAGGGAAAACAGCCCCAGCCTATTCAATCTCTCCCTATAGCTCCAATCCTCCAACCTTTATTTATTTCTATTTGTGCTATGAAAGATCCCACAGCACTATTTGAGGAGCATGGCATCCAGCCAACATTTATCCTTCAACTAACAAGGCTGAAACAAATTGTCTGGTCATAGCTCATTGCTTATGGTAGAATCTTGTTGAATGCAAATTAGCTTCTGTATTTCCAAGATCAGAACCACAACTATAATTCATGGACTAATTATTTATCCAGCACTTCATGAGATTTCCAGTGTCATAAAAAACACTATGTGCTTTTGTTTCTTTGATTTGTTACAAAGATATATTTTTAATATTAACTTTCAAATAATTGTTCTATAAAGGAAAACTTCATATGGCTTATAGAAAATACCTAACTTACACCAACATCCACATAATTCATTTGAATCTGCATGCATTCTACAAAGTGTTTTACTTGATTGATGTCATTGTAATAAGTTACCGTGTATTATGGGCTTTTTCTTCCCTATTGAGGCCTTGATCAGGTCCACTCCAAGTAAAGAATTTCGGTAACGCTTTGCTTTAACTTCCTCAAACCAAACTCCAGTAACCAGCTTCCTTCTCTTTTCATCTTGAATGGATTTTTGTGCTGTCCTGAAACAAGACAGGATTCAGTTTCCTCACATTCAAAGGTTACATTCCAGTGTCATAAAATCTCCCAGTTAATCAGGGAGATTTACAAGAAGTCCAGTGTGGAGGAGGAAGCAGGACAACTCTTCTGTAAGTTTGAAAGTGCGTTGCCGTAATCAGTACAATAGTCAATCACAAATCAAAATTCACAAGTGAATCTTCATAATTTGATTTCAGAATTTAAAGATTTGAAAAAGAGTCAATAGCATATATATTTAGTTGATCAATGTCATGGTATGCACACATTATTAATTAAGAGAATGTTTCAGGGCCACATGCAACAGGATTATCTTGAGCCTGCTCCTTCAAATTCCAGTATGCAATTGAAAGCGACAGCTAATTGGGAGACACAACCACACAATTAAAACTTCACTGGTGGTTAAAACATTGCTCCATTTTAACAAATTATGAACTAATATGTTAAATTTAATGTTAACTTTGTAGTGCACACAATAAATTGGATAATACTTCCACCAGTGTATCATTACAACATTGAAGCATAATAATATGATGCACTATGTTCAAATTGTCTTTCATGAGGTAGATTAGCCTGAAGTTGTAAACCTAATCATCAAAATAGGCTCAAAGCTTCTCCAAATCAGTTTGGTCAGCAAGGTTTCTGCAATATAATAGCTCGAATCTACTGATCAGCATTGGAACCACCGTCTAACACTGATCAGACTGAAAACTGAGCAATTATGTGATATATTTCAAAAGGCTAGACTTCCAGTACAATAGCCAGAAGGCTTCCCTCAGTGCAGGGATCCAAGCAGAGAGCAGTGAAGAGAATCAGGTGCAGAACACGCCCCATTTTTACAGCATTGGCTGCTATAAGTTATTTTAAATTACCAATGTGAATGTTAGTGATGGATGAATGCTTGTGACTGGATAAATGAATAAACGGATGGAATGGTAAAGTGGATAGTTAAGTGGGTCCGTGAATAAAGTGGTTAGGAAGAATAGAGTGGTGCTTCGTTGGACTGTTGGTTGGTAGGGTGGCAGTTGAATAAGGGGGCTGGTGGATGCAGGGGTAGCATGGTCAGGGATGGTGACAAGTGGGGGTCCATTTTTGATGTAAAATTGCAAATAAGGAAGAACTAAAGCAGCTTGCTTATTCTGAAAAGTCGAAGCATTTGCATTGATGCTTCAACCAGACCTCAGTGACTATTATCCCCTTCTGGGAAGTCCTGAGCTTGTGCAAGCTGCTTTAGTTCTTCCTTATTGACAACTTAAACTCATCAATTTGCACTAGCCTCCACACCCATTTATCAAATACTGGCCTTGCCAGCAACCACCACCATGAAAGAATAAAGTCAGGTCAGCGCAGTATTCAAGATGTCAGGAGGGCAAAAAGGGGACATGAGATAGCTTTGGCAAATAAGATTAAGGAGAATCCACAGGGTTTTTACAAATGAGGTGTCAGTGGGGGAACACTTTGGGGCCAGTGACCATAATTCTATTACATTTAAAATAGTGATGGAAAAGGATAGACCAGATCTAAAAGTTGAAGTTCTAAATTGGAGAAAGGCCAATTTTGACAGTATTAGGCAAGAACTTTCGAAAGCTGATTGGGGGCAGATGTTCGCAGGTAAAGGGATGGCTGGAAAATGG
>NC_057724.1:45266846-45337501 GCF_004010195.1 Chiloscyllium plagiosum
TTGGAGGTGTAGTGGACAGCGAAGAGAGTTACCTCAGATTACAACAGGATCTTGACCAGATGGGCCAATGGGCAGAGAAGTGGCAGGTGGAGTTTAATTCAGATAAATGCGAGGTGCTGTATTTAGGGAAAGCAAATCTTAGCAGGACATATACATTTAATGGTAAGGTCCTAGGGAATGTTGCTGAACAAAGGGACCTTGGAGTGAAGGTTCATAGCTCCTTGAAAGTGGTAGATAGGATAGTGAAGGTGGTGTTTGGTATGCTTTCCTTTATTGGTCAGAGTATTGAGTACAGGAGTTGGGAGGTCATGTTGCGACTGTACGGGACATTAGTTAGGCCACTGTTGAAATATTGCATGCAATTCTGGTCTCCTTCCTATCGGAAAGATGTTGTGAAATTTGAAAGGGTTCAGAAAAGATTTACAAGGATGTTGCCAGGGTTGGAGGATTTGAGCTATAGGGAGAGGGGCATGGATAGGATAAATAGGCAAAGTCTTTTCCATAGGGTCCCTAGAGGGCATAGGTTTAGGGTGAGAGGGGAAAGATATAAAAGAGATCTAAGGGACAACGTTTTCACACAGAGGGCTGTACAGGTATGAAATGAGCTGCCAGAGGAAATCGTGGAGGCTGATACAATTGCAACATTTAAGAGACATTTGGATGGATATATGAACAGGAAGGGTTTGGAGGGATATGGGCTGGGTGCTGGGCAGGTTGGGATATCTGGTCAGCATGGACGGGTTGGACCGAAGGGTCTTTTTCCATGTTGTACATCTCTATCACCCTGTGACTCTATGTCAGAGCTAGTCAAAGCATTTTTTGCACAGAAATGTCTGTGGATCTCAGAGGTTCTGAGTAAATGATAGGATGATTAGTGGAATGCTTACATGGACATTAGACTGGGAGTTTTATGCCCAACATTTCCTGGCTTACTATGTAGGTAATTAACTGTCTAAAGGTTCTGTCTCTACCTCAGGTCTCCAGGATGCACGGAAATTGCCTCTGGAAGTTAAACTTGAGGTCAGCAAGTCAGGATTTTAGTGGCATTCTAAAGCACATCCTTACTTATGTGTCCAATCTCCAACAACCTAGAGCCTAGGAGATCAGGAGCAATGTGCTCGTCAAATTCATGTTCAGATGCACTAATATATTAAGACCTTCTTCCACCTCTAATAGGGTGGCATCTGCAATCACCCTAATAGTTTCTAACAAATCATTGATTGGCGACACAGAACTTGATTATTGATGAAAAAGTCACATTGTGTCCTTTTGTTTTGCACTCATCAGGACAATTCACAAGAATATAAATCAAAGGGGAAAAACCAACAGTTATACTGCTACTTGCTTGGATAAATGCAGTACAACACCATTCAATAAGCTTGATACCATCCAGGACAAAGCAGGCTACTTGATTGCCACTAAAACCACAAATCTTCAGTCACTGCACCACTAATGCTTAGTAGCCTCAATATGTACTAATACAAGATGCACTACAGAAATTCCCCAAAGACCCTTTCACAGTATCTTCTAAACCAATAACTGTTACCATCTAGAACACAAGGGCATCTAACGTATGGGAATACCACAAGCTACAAGTTCCTTTTCAAGCTACTCACTATTCTGAAATATTTCGCTGTTCCTTGGAATTCCCTCTCTAGCATTGTTGTAGGTGTTCCTACAGAACGAGAACTGTACAGTTCAAGAAGACAGTTCACCACTACTTTCTCAAGGGCAACTAGGTATGGGCAATATATGCTGGGAGGAGAAAGTGAGTCTGCAGATGCTGGAGATCAAAGTTGAAACTTTATTGCTGGAACAGCAAATATTTCGCTGTTCCTTGGAATTCCCTCTCTAGCATTGTTGTAGGTGTTCCTACAGAACGAAAACTGTACAGTTCAAGAAGACAGTTCACCACTACTTTCTCAAGGGCAACTAGGTACGGGCAATATATGCTGGCCCAACCATGACTGAATATAAAATAAAGCAGGGTCATGTATTTTTTAGATACATAGAACATGCACTGCATCTGTTTCAACTCAACAAAATATGACAGCCACTCAGTGGTTTATTTCTCAGAGCAATGCCCTTATCAGTTCAAGTCAACCTGCCTGGTGATGCTGCCTGAATTGCTGTGCTCTTCCAGCACCACTGATCCAGAACCTTATCAGTTCAAGTCAACCTGCCTGGTTTAAAATTTAAACAAAGTCTGAGCAGTTAAGTGTACATTAACTATGAACAATTAGTATATTCTCCACAGCAACAGCGATACAAGTAAGATTCTCAATTGCTATTTTCGTGAATTGTCCCACTGAGTGCAAGATAAAAACGTTCAACAAAATTTGTGTTTTTTCAGCAAGCCAAATTATAAGAAATCTAACAATATGCGATTTCACTGAGAGCAATGTGTGTATTGTGTACTGTTTATGAATATAACAGTTCCAATCTAAACTTGAAACAAGTATGTGTGTTCTATGCTCAGTCAAATATGGCAAGTGCCTTAAATTACATATAACATCATTGTGGCATATTAACTTTTTAAAAGAACATTCATCTTAGGTCATAGTTGGAACACAGAGATAACACTTTCTTGGGACCAGTTGTAAGGTGACCAGGGTTGTCTTTCCCAGCACTGAGCTATGAGAGACTCATCTTAATTATTTATACCCAAATCATTTGCATTGTAATTGCTCAGCGCTGGGAAACAATAAGCATAGAAATCTAAATTCCCATTTTGCCTTAAGTTATAAAAAAAGTTTTAATCATTGCCTCAATGACCTATTGTTTTATACTTTAAAGAACAAGAATAAAAGTCTGCCTGGAGGCCGATATTTTGGACAGAGTTCGCCACTCCATCAAATGAAGTTATTGAGCTTTGAAATCAGGCTGTTTTTGGGAGTGGTCCCTGTCAGAAAAATTAGTACAATGTGCCAACATGACTTTTTCCTGTGCTGAAATGTTTATGAGCTGGACTGCTTCCAAAAAGTATGACAACCCAGTAACAGATTAGGAAAGTCATTGCATGAGGCTATACTGACCAAACTGAACAAATGGCCCTGAAACACACATACCTAATATTAGATAAAAGGTTTCAGTTACAAAAGATTTTTTGATGCATTTCAAAACACTGTCAACATTTTTGACTTCTATATTTAAGATTACTTCTGAGCATGAAAAATGTAGGAAAGTTTATGAATTAAGATGACAACTAATGAAAAGACTTTGGTCTGCATCAATTCTATGCTTCAAAGGAAGTACTTTCAGATATACATTCACATGGAGTCATTCGTAATGTCTCAAAAGCAGCAAGCCTACACATGTATGTAGGTGTGGAAGCTACATTGCAACACAGAACAATTATCAATACAAACTGGATTATAACTTTTTTGAAGGTTTTAAAACAGGGTCTCACCTGATTCGTTCACTGTCTTTTTTCTTGAGCTCGGAATCTCTCTGAATAACTTTCAAGAGTGCCTGATACTCATCCTCTGTCAAGAAACTGAGGTCCAAGTGATTATCCATCACTCCCTTCATTCCGTTATTGCATAACACAGGGTGAGGTGGGGTTGGTGTTATAGTAAATACAAAGCAGTGCAGAATTCCTAATGCTACTGCTGGATTCACTGAGAATATTAATATTCAAACCAATGCTGCATGATCAGACTTAATTGTACATGCAGTTAGGTACTTAATCCCAGCAATTCTTTTCCAGTCAATATCAGGTTTCCTTAATAGCTTTTGGCCTTTTGATTGGCAGATTGTATCAATGTGTCCACATCCAGGAGAGATCAAATTTTAAAGGACTTTGATAAAAGCCTCAGCAAATTTCATATGAGTCTGTATGAATTGCTAAATTGTGCACAAAAGGTAATGCTCATTCACAGCTTCAAGTATCCAAATGCACCTAAAGCAAGGAAAATACAGATTACTGTCTCAGTATTTATACATTAAAACATACATTGTGCTCAACAGATCTTCTCAACAACAGTTTATATTTATATATCAGCTTTAGGGTTATAAAACATTATAACTTTCACCAGGCAACAGAATCTAACAGAATTTAAAAGCAAGTAATGCTTGACACATTTGTTATTTCCTGCTAGGTTTCCTGAATAAATCAACTTTCGTCCCAGTAGGATAATGAGCAGAATGGAGAAATATTTCACAAGTCTACAACATTTAAAATCAGGCATGATATTTTGGACTAGATGGAAGTCCCACTGCTCATAAAAAAATGTTAAATTACCCAGTAAAAACTCCAGGTACATATCAATTCAGAGAGGCTGAAAATATACGATCAGACCTCAATGATCTTAAACTATCTGGGTTTATATAATATGTTAAAATAGATGAGGGTTCAACTGCAACACAACCGTGATTACCAATTAGTTGGCACTGAAGACAAGAAGACAAACAATGTGACAGGCACTTAATTCCAAGCATGGTTGTCAAAGAAAACAAGAGCTTACACATGCATTGGGGGGAGGGGACATACAGAAAACATGTTCAGACATCAAATTAAATTTGAAATACACGCTATTCAAATACACAGAGAGTACAAGACAATTATTAGATTTTTGTTTGAAGATTCATTTGAATTTTTATTCTCTACCTGAATCTGTTTTGCTTGCGAAATTGGCAAGCTATCAATCCTCTTGTCATACTGATGCTGTGCAAAGTCCACTGGGTACAAAGTTTTGTTGCACAAGGTTCACCCTCCATCATGGAGGAGGAGCAGAGAAAGAGTGGGGTTACAGCTGACAAAATAGCTATGTCCTGCTCCCAACATATAATACAGCTGATCATGGTACTCCAATGTTAGAACACCAACAGCAGTAACAGGACCATTCTACTCCTGAATTGTCTACTTGATCCAGGAAATTTTGCCCCTTCAGCCATTTCTAGAACTCAGTTTCAAATTGAGTTTAAACTAACACAATGGGCTGCATTTATGAAGGAAACTGAAGTTCTGCCACCAGATCTGAAA
Source organism: Chiloscyllium plagiosum (assembly GCF_004010195.1). Taxonomy (NCBI): domain Eukaryota; kingdom Metazoa; phylum Chordata; class Chondrichthyes; order Orectolobiformes; family Hemiscylliidae; genus Chiloscyllium; species Chiloscyllium plagiosum. Next base: position 45,271,831 of record NC_057724.1, read on the forward strand.
GTGGAAGACGACCTCACAGTGGCTCTCAGGGAGACATATATCCAGACCTGACCAGTTAAGTGGCTGCACCCAAAGCTGTCAGGGTCTATTATGGCAGTGGCCCACATCCAACAGCTATTGATCCAGTCAGGACACCAGCAGCTGATCAAAGGCACCGCCAGTAGAATGATCCTGAGAATCAAACTGCTCTAGTGACAATGTATGTATATAGAGATATTTCATGGATAAAGCATATTTTTGAATTTAAAAAAAAATCCTCAGAGATAAGTGGGGTTTATGGATTCCAGGACTAGGTAGATAGGTTCCCCAGGGAATTGCCATAGGGATAGTCAAAGCTTTATGGGTCACAAATTGTCCAAAAAAGGAGGGCTCCCTCCCTGAAGACTGCTGAAAGGTTTCATTAGATGGCCTCCCCATTCCTGTGTGCCTTCTTTCCCGTCACTAATCAAAATGGCATGATGGTAGGAAGATGCCAGGTATACCTCCCCATGCCATCTTGCCAACCTTCCTACCTCCTTCCCTATACCAGGAGGCTGGTAAAATTCCAGCCAATGTTATTTAAAATCCTCAGTTTATCTGATATCCAATCAGTTCCTAAAACTAATTACTTGCTATTGAAACACCAAATTCTCTATGACAAGGTTGCTCATGATTAGCTGCTTAGATTACAAATTCAGAGGAATACTTCACTGTATATAAGTTTCTGTAATTCCTTTAAAACATGATAAATCAGCATTCTGATCGATGTTAATGTGATCCCAAATTGAAGTTGAAAACATCAGCATGATTGATCATTTCTACACTTTTCCTTTGTTTGAATGCAGCTTTTAGTAAACCAAGTAGGGCAGGGTGACCAGAAAGCAGCAAACAGTGCTTACAAAACAGCTTTCTGTTTTCAACCAGCCTTTCGAAAGAAATATTAATTTCTCATTGTGATGACAGTGTGCATGCAAGAACAAATACAATTGTTAAGGAAAAGTTCCAGACATAAAGAGTTTGGTTGGTTCCTGAAACAAAAGTTAATCTTGTCCTTACCAGTTGTAGGTAAATCCATGTGTTGCATCACAAATAAATGTCTCTATGCGCATGAGGGATTGGCTCTGCATTTTGTAATTTCATCTGCATGCCTGAACTTGATAATATGAAAATGAGAAAATTTCTAACCAAACAATATTTTTAAAATGTTGTGTAATTGTTTTTTAAAAAAATGACTTCAAGGTTGATTATTTTCTGAGGTAGTTTTTATAAATGGAAAGTTATTTTTCTTAAGACTGTAGGCATCAGTTAACATACTAAGCAAACAAAGCTATCATTATCCAAAAAGTGGGAGGATGGAAGGAGTCACACCTAAAGGCCCAAAAGGAACCAAAGACAATTGTGGCCTCATTCCTCTGAGCCACCTCTCCTTTCCAAGACTGCCTCCCTGATTCTGTGTGCATTCTCCCTCCTAAAATGCATTCCAAACTGACTGCAATTAACTACAAAAGTTAAAAATCACACAACACCAGGTTATAGTCCAACAGGTTTAATTAGAAGCCCACTAGCTTTCGGAGCGCCGCTCCTTCATCAGGTGGTTGTGGAGGACACAATAGTAAGGCACAGAATTTATAGCAAAAGTTTACAGTGTGATGTAACTGAAATTATACATTGAAAAATACCTTGTTTGTCTGCTGAGTCTTTCATCTGTTTGAATACCATGGCAGTTTCACTTCTTTCATGTGTAAATCACAAAACTTTTTTTTAACTGTGACAATTGGTGTTAGCTCGACAATAAGTTGAAGGTGTTAGCCCCCTGTGTTCTCTGTCTATGTCATGATGTTTAGATTGATTCTAATCTAAAAAGTGAGATAACAGAGTTTTACATGAATTCATGCAGTTTTTGAGCAAAGCAAAATGCAACTCTGCAAGTACAAATTCACCCCACAAACGTATATGTATATGTGTGTATGTGGGTCTTTGTGTGTGTGTGTGTCTGTCTGGGTTGGGGGGTGAGCAAGATCAATCCCTAAGGTTGTTACAGGCCTGTTACTTATTAGATTTCTCTTTTTGAAGGGAAGAGGTTGAAACTTGAAGGGAGATTTGGTAGCTTGTGATGGCACCTGTAGTCAAATAGTTAATGTTTGCCTATACAGGTGGACGCAGCAGGTTAAGAAAATATGAAAGACAAAGAGAGGTTTCTTGATCCTGTGCAATTATAGGGGTTGCCTGGACTCTTTTAGCACAACAGTAGTTTATTTCTGAACATTTTCTGTCTTGTACTCCCTTCTGACTGAAAACTGATGATGTATCTTGGAGTTCTTCCTGGGGGTTCTGCAAAAATAACTTTTGCAATCTGTCTTTATCACAACCAAAGCAAAATGGCTGTTTTGGTAAGTTGAAATCAGCCAATGTTCCACCAGGCAAAGATATTAATTGAAGTCCTTTTCAGTCTCTTGTTCTCCCAGAAACTTGAATTATCACACCTTCAGAAGGAATCCCTGTGTTGTCCAAAGATTAAGGAGATTCTGTATTCCTTCCTTTCTCTTTACGTTGAGATGAAATAGTTCAATAGGGTTTGAACCAGCCCAAAGTAACAGACTAGTCAGCTGTGAAATCCACCTTGAAAGGAGTTTTAAACTTAACTTAGAGACTTTTCCCCACCAAAGTTACCAATTTTAAACCAAAGTGTTGGTTCTAAAATTTTTTCTTTAAACTCTGATCAAGACTGCACAGTAAGAGGAAAGTATTGCTTCCCCTGCCATTTATGATTAAGTCATACTCCATCTACAGAATATGCTCAGCAACTATCTCCATCTTCAGATTGCATATTTCATCATTTTAAGCTCTAAAAGGATGGCAGTGCAGAGGAAGTATATCTCAGTTTCTGCTAAGGAAATAAAGAATTAGATTCTCATTCTCCTATTCACTGTTAAGACTAGAAGGAAAGAACCACATCAATTCTTAATAAAAGTAGAGGTAAAGCTAGACAAATGTACATCAAAGTGTCTATAGTTATCACAGATGTTGAAACTCATATTACTATTGCAGTTACAACAAATTCTTTGATTAAGATCTAAACTGACACTTCCACTAAAGCTATTTAGAAGTAAGAAATATATTTTTACTTAATGATGGAAATTAAAATTCAACGATTCTTTACAGCACCTTCCAAATTTCATGGCTGCTCCCATCTGAAAGAACCAGGGTAGCAGGTACATGGGAACACTACCATCTGTAAGTTCCCCCACGCCACTCACTATCCTGACTTGGAGATACATTGTTATGTTGTTGGGTTAAAATCCAGGAATTCTCTCCCTAATGGCATTGTGGGACTATCTACAACATGTCAACTGCAGCAGTTCAACAAAGCAGTTCACCATCACCTTCTCAAGGGTAACTAGTGATGGGTAATAAATGCTGACCCAGCTAGTGCCACCAATGTCTCACGGGTGAATAAAGAAAAATGCATGAGAAGGAAAGGCCCCTGAAAACAGATCTGCTTAATGCAGCAATGTTATAGAGAGTCATAGAGTCATAGAGATGTACAGCACATTAAAAAGACTCTTCGGTCCATGTTATCCATGCTGACCAGATATCCCAACCCAATCTAGTCCCACCTGCCAGCACCCGGCCCTATCCCTCCAAACCCTTCCTATTCATATACCCATCCAGATGCTTTTTAAATGTTGCAATGGTATTAGCCTACACCACTTCCTCTGGCAGCTCATTCCATACATGTACCACCCTCTGCTTGAAAACATTGCCCCTTTCACCCTAAACCTATCCCCTCTAGTTCTGGACTCCCCAACCCCAGGGAAAAGACTTTGTCTGTTTATCCTATCCATGCCCCTCATGATTTTATAAACCTCTATCAGGTCACCCCTCAGCCTCCTGGCCTATTCAAACTCTCCCTATAGTTTAAATCCTCCAACCCTGGCAACATCCTTGTAAATCTTTTCTGAACCCTTTCAAGTTTCACAACATCTTTCCGATAGGAAGGAGACCAGAACTGCATGCAATATTCCAACAGTGGCCTAACCAATGTCCTGTACAGCCACAACACGCCCTCCCAACTCCTGTACTCAATACGCTGACCAATAAAGGAAAGCATACCAAACACCTTCTTCATTGTCCTATCTACCTGCAACTCCTCTTTCAGGGAGCTATGAACCAGCACTCCAAGGTCTCCCTGTTTAGCAACACTCCCTAAGACCTTACCATTAAATGTATAAGACCTGATAAGATTTGCTTTCTCAAAATGCAGCATTTATCTAAATTAAACTCCATCTGCCACTTCTCAGCCCATTGGCCCATCTGATCAAGATCCCGTTGTAATCTGAGGTAGCCTTCTTTGATGCCCACTACACCTCCAATTTTGGTGTCATCTGCAAGCTTACTAACTAAACCTCTTAAGCTCACATTCAAATCATTTATATAAATGATGAAAAGTAGTAGACCCAGTCCTGATCCTTGTGGTACTCCACTGGTCACAGGCCTCCAGTCTGAAAAACAACCCTCCACCACCACCCTCTGACTTCTATGAGCCAGTTCCGTGTCCAAATGGCTAATTCTCCTGTATTCCATGAGATCAAACCTTGCTAACCAGTCTTCCATGGGGAACCTTGTCAAACGCCTTACTGAAGTCCATATAGATCACATCTACCACTCTGCCTTCATCAATCCTTTCTGTTACTTCTTCAAAAAAAATGCAATCAAGTTTGTGAGACATGATTTCCCACGCACAAAGCCACGATGACTACCACTAATCAGTCCCTTCCATTCCAAATACATGTAAATTCTGTCCTTCAGGATTCTCCAACAACTTGCCTAGCACCAACATCAGGTTCACAGGTCTATAGTTCACTGGCTTTTTCTTACCACCTTTCTTAAATAGTGGCACCACATTAGCCATTCTCCAGTCTTCCGGCACCTCACCTGTGACTATCGATGATACAAATATCTCAGCAAGAGGCCCAGCAATCACTTCCCTCGGTTCCCACAGAATCCTCGGGTACACCCGATCAGGTTGTGGGGATTTATCCACTTTTATGCGTTTCAAGGCATTCAGCACTTCCTCCTCTGTAATATAGACATTTTTTAAGATGTCACCATCTATTTCCCCACATTCTATATCTTCCATGCCCTTTTTCACAGTAAACACTAATACAAAATACTCGTTTAGTACCACCTCCATCTCCTACGGCTCCACACAAAGGTCCCCTTGCTGATCTTTGAGGGGCCCTATTCTCTCCTTGCTTACCCTTTTGTTCTTAATGCATTTGTAAAAACCCTTTGGACTCTCATTAACTCTATTTGCCAGAGCTATCTCATGTCCCCTTTTTGCCCTCCTGATTTCCTTCCCTAAATATACTCCTACTGCCTTTATACTCTTCCAAGGATTCACTCGATTTATCCTGTCTATATCTGACATATGTTCCTTCTTTTTCTTAACCAAACCCTCAATTTCTTTAGTCATCCAGTATTCTCTACAGCTACCAGCCTTTCCTTTCACCCTAACCCGGAATATGCTGTCTCTGGACTATCGTTATCTCATTTCTGAAGCCTTCCCATTTTCCAGCTGTCCCTTTATTGCGTATATCTGCACCCAATCAGCTTTTGAAAGTTCTTGCCTAATAGCGTCAAAATTGGCCTTTCTCCAGTTTAGAACTTCAACTTTTAGATCTGATCTATCTTATTCCACACTATTTTAAAACGAACAGAATTATGGTCGCTGGCCCCAAAGTGCTTTCCCACTGACACCTCTGTCACCTGCCTCGCCTTATTTCCCAAGAGTAGATCAAGTTTTGCAACTTCTTTAGTAGGTACATCAATATACTGAATCAGAGAATTTTGATGCATGCACTTAAATTCCTCACCATCCAAACCCTTAACACTACGGCAGTCCTAGTCTATGTTTGGAAAGTTAAAATCCCCTACCATAACCATCCTATTATTCTTACAGATAACGGAGATCTCCTTACAAATTTGTTTCTCAATTTCCCTCTGACTATTTGGGGGTCTATAATACAATCCCAATGAGATGATCATCCCTTTCTTATTTCTCAGTTCCACCCAAATAACTTCCCTGGATGTATTTCCAGGAATATCCTCCCATAAAAATGCCACTCCCCCTCCTCTCTTGCCTCTCTTTCTGTCCTTCCTGTAGCATTTGTATCCTGGAACATTAAGTTGCCAGTCCTGTCCATCCCTGAGCCATGACTCTAATTGCTATGATATCCCAGTCCCATGTTCCTAACCATGCCGAGTTCATCTGCCTTCCCTGTTAGGCCCCTTGCATTGAAATAAATGCAGTTTAATTTATCAGTCCTACCTTGTTCTCTGCTTTGTCCCTGCCTGCCCTGACTGCTTGACTCGTCTTTGTTCTCAACTGTACCAGTCTCAGATTGAAATCTTTCCTCACTATCTCCCTGGGTCCCACCCTCACCTTACTAGTTTAAATTCTCCTGAGCTGCTCCAGCAAATCTCCCTGCCAGTATATTAGTCTTCTTCCTATTTAAGTACAATCTGTCCTTCTTGTACAGGTCACTTCTACCCCAAAACAGCTTCCAATGATCCAAAAATGTGAATCCTTCTCCCATACAGCAGCTCCTCAGCCATGCATTCATCTGCTCTAACCTCCTATTCCTGCCCTCGCTAGCTTGTAGCACTATAGTAATCCATATATTATTACTCAAGGACCTCCTTTTAAATTCTTGCCTAACTCTCTGTAATCTCCCTTCAGAATCTCAACCTTTTCCTTTCCTATGTTGTTAGTTCAAATGTATACAATGACCTCTTGCTGGCCCCTCTCTCCCTTGGGAACATTCTGCACCCTTGCAGAGACATCCTTGATCCTGACACTAGGGAAGCAACACACCATTCTGATTTTTCACTGCTGGCCACAAAAACATCTGACTGTACCTCTGACTAGAGAGTCCCCTGACACAATTGATCTCTTGGAACCCCGATGTACCCCTCATTGCATTAAAGCCAGTCTCAATACCAGAAACTTGACTGTTTGTGCTACGTTCCCCTAAGAATCCATCACCCCATACATTTTCCAAAACAGCACACTTGTTTGAAATGGGGATAGCCACAGAAGACTCCTGCACTACCTGCCTCCCTCTCTTACCTTTCCTGGAGTTAACTCATCTATATGACTGTATCTGTGACTTTTCTCCCTTCCAATAACTGCCATTCATCACATCCCCTTGCTCTTGTAAATTCCTCATTGCCTCCAACTGTTTCTCCAACCAATCCATTCAATCGGATAGGATTCGCAACGAACAGCATTTATTGCAGATATAATCCTCAGTAACATGTAAACTCTTCTTAAACTCCCACATCCGACAAGAACAGCATATCACTCCACTAAAGGCCATTTTTGCTTCTTTCAATCTACAGACCCAGAAGATAGCACTATCTTATTCCTCTATAAAACATTGTTCCAGGTTAAATTAATACTTACGGTTTATACTTTTAAGTTTAATCAAGAGACCTATCTCAATAAAACATATAATCAAGAAAGAACCCACTCTACTCACTACTGCAGACTTACTGTAAGACCACGCAAAAGTATTCACTTATCTGTTTCTGTGCTGTGACCTCTCCCAAACAGGATCCTCCAAGATTAGTTGTGAATTTCACTGCTTGTTCATTTTCCCTGGCGCACGCCAATGTCCAGCGATACATGAATTCAAACAGCAAAGGCAGTAACTGTGCAGGCTCACTGCTGTGTCAGTTTGCAGTGTGGGTTTATTTTCCTCTGTTTCTCTCCTGCACTGACCTCACCATGTGCTTACTTTGTTTGTTCCTTTCCCTTTTAAAATTGCTGTTTTGACTTTTCGTAATTCAACAAATCTTAGCAATTCGAGATTACCATCTCACTTATCTCAAAACAAGGACAAATGTATGGAATAACTCTAAATTACTAAATAATTCTTGAAGTTTGGATTCCAAGGTAACAGATGTACAGATCATGTAATTTATTTAGTTCCATCTTCTGTGCTTGATCTTCAGTGAAGATCCAAGTGTTTGTTCATTCAAGGCCAAGTTCTTGCAAAATACTGCTTATTGGAAGCATTAAACTAGGTGCCTGGGTCAGGTTAAAAAGAACATGGTAGAGTAAGATATGTTACTTCCCTCAATATTCCCCATTGTATTTCATAGTCATTTCTCCCTCTGAGCATTCCTGATTCCTGATGAATGGCTTTTGCCCGAAACGTCGATTTTCCTGCTCCTCAGATGCTGCCTGACCTGCTGTGCTTTTCCAGCACCACTCTGATCTAAACTCTGGTTTCCAGCATCTGCAGTCCTCACTTTTGCCTATTTCTCCCTCTGAGTCTAGCCTCTGGGACCATTGATTTAAATCACTGGGTGGAATTTTCCCATTTTTAGTTCAAGGCTTTTGCTGAGTGAGATTTCATTGTCCCCAGTCCACTATGGCTCTCAGCAGCTTTCCTCATGAAATCTTTTGCCCCTCCCCTCACTAATTATGCATATGGGCTATTTGGTGCCTTTCTACTGGCAGAGAGACACAGATGCTCACCACTGCTGGCACGGCCTGGGATGCACTCTACTGATGACATATTTAAAGCCCAGCTGCAAACCTAATCAGACACCACAAGCCAGGAACTGCCTCTCATTCTGCAGTGTTCAACCATTATCACTGAGAATGTAAGGAGAGCTCACACCCCCACTTTGCTGTAGGAAGCGCTGCAGAAGGAATGGTGGAGTGGAGGATTAGGTCAGTCCTGTGTTTGGAGTTAAAAGCAATGCATAGCAGTGCAAGAAGGACGACGACTTTCTGTACTCTGCAAGGGTAAATACCAGAATCTTCCCTCTGCTACCTCACGCTCACAGGGCTACCACTCACTCTAACTTTGTCACTGCACATGCAAGTCATCCAGATTCATGGACGACTCTCAGAATTGGATATAGAATGACTCTTACTCTCCACCCAAACAAATAATGCTTCCTACTCTCCGTACCTCCTACTCCCTCACTGTCATCATGACCCTGATGGGAAAATTGATCTGGAAATCAAGCCCCACTACTTCATGAGTCACCGCCAATGTGAAAAGTGATTAACTTAAATATTGGGATAGTTCATTTCTGTCTGTGAACACTATCTAGGATAAAAGAAACTCACATCAAGTGTCAGCAATGAGCAAAAAACCAAAAACCTGTTTACTATAATGAACATGCTCTTATATATGGGACAATTGATTATTAATTAATAATATGGAAACTTAAATTATATTTTGGATTAGTGGTGCTGGAAGAGCACAGCAGTTCAGGCAGCATCCGAGGAGCAGCAAAATCGACGTTTCGGGCAAAAGCCCTTCATCAGGAATAAAGGCAGAGAGCCTGAAGCATGGAGAGATAAGCTAGAGGAGCTTATCTGGTTTCCAGCATCTGCAGTCATTGTTTTTACCTAGCTGATTTTAAACGTAAATTATAGCCCATCTAAATGAAGCACACATTAGTTCACAAATAAGATGGACAGGACAGATGAGACAGTCTGTCAGATATATGGTAGGTGGAAAACATCTAGGCAAAAAATGACAAATTCTGTGGATCAAGAATCCAAAGCACAAGGGAAAATGAGGTGACTTTCACAATTTCTTTTGGTTTTTCATGATCATATTATGTTGTTGGCTGTGGTGATCCTCCATTTGGTAGCTGGTCTGTTGAACTAAGTCTTGGCTTGAGTTAGAAACATTCTTTCTTTGCAGAGTTTTTGATGGCTATTTATTTTCCACTCACTGATGGGGAAAGAGTGATCATAATGTGGCAGACTTGTGAAGGTGTGAGTTAAGTGCTCTGTCTGCTCTCAGTTCTGAGTCAAACTGCAGCTTTAAACCAATCCAACTCCTGTTGCTTGTCAACTTCTTTTTTCTCAAAAACAAAAAAAAAATCTTATGTCAGCATGGCTCTCAAATTTATCGCATCCAGCTTCTTAAAAAAAAGTCTTTGTGTAACTTGTAAGTAACCATTATTCCAATATTCCTTCAAGTTGCAAATATCAAAAAAACGAGTTATTTCTCTACCCTAACCCTATCGCAGTCAAGCATTTCAAACTTCTATTTTTAAGTTTATAATTCAAACAAAACACGTCATTCTTATATAACTCAAATCTTGGAAAGATTAAATGCCATTTTTAAATGTATTTTATCCCAAGACAAACATTACATGTATACAATAAAACACACAAAATATCATATTCCTTCACTCATACTCATTCATACCAAAATTACTTACAATGTGAAAAAAATTAGATGTAATTTTGGAACTTGAGTCTGAATTTCATTTGGTAGTCCATGCTGAATAAAAAACTGAGTTAGGTTTTCCACTACTACTTCAACAGCATCGATCCTCAAAAGAATAGCTTCTGGAAATAGGTTTTTCATCTCCTTAACTAGAAGGACATAATGGTGTTCTGTTTTCATTTTTAGCAAAGGTGCAACACATTGAATGACACTTCAAAGATGGGTGTAGGTCTTACAGGTGTTATTTACATGCAGAGGCTTGCTATTATCTAACAGAAATGACATATTTTACAGAACTGCACATCCTTATTATGCCTTGCCCAAGTAAAACACCTGGAGAAAGTGAGGACTGCAGACACTGGAGATCAGAGTCAAGAGTGTGGTGCTGGAAAGCACAGCAGGTCAGGCAGCATCCGAGGAGCAGGAAAATCGACGTTTCAGGCATAATTCCTGATAAAGGGCTTATGCCCAAAACGTCGATTCTCCTGCTCCTCGGATGCTGCCTGACTCACTGTGCTTTTCCAGCACCACACTCTTGACAAGTAAAATACCTGTTTATCGATACTTAAGATCTCCATTTTCCTAGGTGTCCTACCACAGATATTTCATGTGCTCCTCTGCAATATCTCCTTAAGCTATCTGGCATTACCACTAACTATTTTTTGGTCATTCATGGGATGAGGGCATCACTGGCTAGGCCAACATTTATTGCCCATCCCAAATTGCGTGGGGGGCAGTTAAGAGTCAATCACATTCCTGTGGGTCTTGAGTCACTTGTAGGCCAGATCAGGTAAGGATGGCAGTTTCCTTCCCCAAAACACATTCGTGAACCAGATGGGTTTTTCTGATAATCACTGATCATTAGATTCTTAATTCCAGAATTTATTGAATTCAAATTCTATCATCTGCTGTGGTGGGATTCAAACCCAGAACATTATCTAATGAACAACTGTCCATTACTTGTCTGCAGATCTGTGAGAATGTCTCCACTTCCTCATCAGAACTTCATTTTTCATATAATAACACTATAGAACTCAGTCAGCCTCAGATTCAATATGGGCTGATTGTGTGTTAACTTAGAGTCATAGAGTCAGAGATATACAGCACAGAAACAGTCCAACTCGACCATGTCGACCAGACCGCATAAGACCATAAGACATAGGAGCAAATATTAGGCCATTCAGCCCATCGAGTCTGCTCCACCATTCAATCATGGCTGATCAGTTTCTCAACCATATGCTCCTGCTTTCTCCCCATAACCCTTGATCCTCTTGACAATCAAGAACCTATCTACCTCAGTCTTAAAAATGCTTAATAACCTGGCCTTATGCGGCAATGAATTCCAAAGATTCACCACTCTCTTACTGAAAAAGCTTCTCTTTATCTCCATTCTAAAAGGTATTCCCTTTATTCTAAGGCTATGCTCTCAGATCCTAGTCTCTCCCACCAATGGAAACATCTTCCCAACATCCACCCTGTCCAGGCTATTCAGTATTCTGTAGGTTTCAATTAGATTCGCTCTCATCCTTCTAAACTCCATCGAATATAAACCCAGAGTCCTCAAATGTTTCTCACATGTTACGTTTTTCATTCCTGGGACCATTCTCGTAAACCTCCTCTGAACACGCTCCAGGGCCAGTACATCCAGGGTCAGACCGCAGCCTTACAGAGCCTCAGAAGTACATCCCTGCTTTTATATTTAAATCTTCTCAAAATAAATATAAATTCAGTCCCATTTACCAGCATTTGGCCCATATCTCTCTAAACCCTTCCTATTCATATATCCATCCAGATGCCTTTTAAACATTACAATTTGGAGACACTAGTGTTGGACTGGGGTGGACAAAGTTAAAAATCACACAACACTAGGTCATAGTCCAACAGGTTTATTTGGAAGCACTAGCTTTCAGAGCGCAGCTCCTTCATTAGGTGGTTGTGGAGGATAAGATTATAAGACACAGAATTTATAGCAAAAGATTACAGTGTGATATATTGAAAAAGGCCAATATATAATTTCAGTTACATCACACTGTAAAAATTTGCTACAAATTCTGTGTCTTACAATCTTGTTCTCCACAACCACCTGATGAAGGAGCAGCGCTCCGAAAGCTAGTGCTTCCAAATCAACCTGTTGGACTATAACCTGGTGTTGCATGATTTCTAACTTTTAAATGTTGTAATTGTGTCAGCCGCCACCATTTCCTCTGGCAGCTCATTCCATACATGCTCCACCTCTGCATGAGAACATTGTCCCTTAGGTCCCTTTCATATCCTTCCCCTCTCACCCTAAACCTATGCCCTCAAGTTTTGGACTCCCCCATCCTAGGGAAAAGACCTGGCCTATTTAGCCTATCCATGCCCCTCATGATTTTATAAACCTCTATAATGTCACCCCTCAGCCTCCAACATTCCAGGGAAAATAACCCAAGCAAATTCAGCCTCTCACTACAGCTCAAACCTTTAATCCTGGCAACGTCGTTGTAAATCTTTGCTTATTTCCAAATCCACTTTCTGAATGTCAATTAAAGAAGACATATTAAACACTTCTTTCGAGTTACTCCCATCATGAAAGAAAGTTTTGATAACTCTAACATCTGCCTGTGGTATTAATTTTATCTCTAGTGATGGACATTGTTTAGTCATTGCTCTGGTCACCAAAAAGATGGAAATACCTGGAACATGTTCCTGTGACTGTTCTATCTCTTTAACCTCACTCAGACTTTTTTTGATTGGGGGTGAAACTATAAATTTCACTCAGTCAAATCATTACCTCGGTGTACATCAACTCTGTACAGGGTAACTTCTTAACAGTTCTTACTCCCATTGCTGCAACAAGTCAAATTGTAAGTGCACTTTCTACAAAAGCAGACATATAGACTCTACTTATCCCATATATTAAAGTGTTGACTCTCTCAAATGCAAAGGCGTGGATCCTCAGACTCTGGCAGGACCTTTGAGATCCAAGCGATAGACAGCATTTCTTTAGAGCATAGAAGTTACCCCTGTCTGGAAGTCATCCCCTTCTGTAAAGTTATTTGCACCACTTCAATTTGACTGTTGTAGGGCTGAAAGGCAATTCAGCCGATTTCTATACAATAACAAATATACTTCAAAGTAATTATATAATTTATGAAAATGTGTAATAATCAGAAGGTGGTCTTTAATCCTTGAGAATTCCCTCACTAAAGCCACTTGGAAACGAGGGAACCCACTGGATATCAAAACAATTCAGAATTGGAACTCCAGAGTTTGAATCTGACCTCTCTCCCCTCCACACTGTGACATTCAGGCAATACCTGTAATGCTACCAGTCAGCCACTCGTTCCATTTGCTAATTAAGTACTTAAATATTTCATTTATTCAGTCAATGCTGGCATTTATTACCCATGCATGTTTGACATTGAGAAGGTGGTGGTGAGCTGCCTATTGAACTGCTGCAGTCTTTGGGGTGTAGGTATAATGCTGGTAGGGAGGGAATTCCAGGATTTTGGCACAGTAACAATGAAGGAACAGTGATATATTTCCAAGTCAGGATGGTGAGTGGTTTGGAGGAGAAATTGCAGGTGGTGTATCTACTGGAGTGTAGCTTCATAGTTCCTTGAAAGTAATGATGCAAGTAGATCAGACAGTGGAGAAGGCATTTGGTATGCTTTCCTTTATTGGTCAGAGCATTGAGTATAGGCATTGGGAGATCATGTTGCAGCTGTACAGGACATTGGTTAGACTACTTTTGGAATATTGTGTGTAATTCTGGTCTCCTTCCTATTGGAAGGATGTTGTGAAACTTGAAAAGGTTCAGAAAGGTTTACAAGGATGTTGCCATGGTTGGAGGATTTGAGCTATTGGGAAAGGCTGAATAGGCTGGGGCTTTTTTCCCTGGAGCATCAGAGGCTGAGGGGTAACCTTATAGAGGTTTATTAAATCACAAGGTGAATAGACAAGACCTTTTTCCTGAGGTGAGGGAGTCCAGAACTAGAGTGAAAAGGTCTAGGGCGAGAGAGAAAAGATATAAAAGAGACCTAAGGGGCAACGTTTTCACACAGAGGGTGGTGCATGTATGGGATGAGCTGCCAGAGAAAGTGGTGGAGGCTAGTACAATTACAGCATTTAAAAGGTATCTGGGTATACGAATAGGAAGGGTTTAGCGGGAAATGGGCCAACTGCTGGCAAATGAGACTAGATTAGGTTAGGATATCTGTTCAACACGGACTAGTTGGACCTAACTGTCTGTTTCCGTGGTATACTCTATGACTCTATTTAGGTGGTGAAAGACACAGGTTTGGAAGGTGCTGCCTAGGGAGGAAGGTGCGAAGGAATATTTTCCATTTAACATGTTGATTAAACAAACACAATATAAATACACATATTCTTATTTCTCTTCTTCATCTTCAACTGACTTTTCTGGTGAAGTATTGCACAATCAAGGAATAAATGCATTTACTTTCAACCTTCTTTTCCTTACAGCATTGCACACATTCAGTAACAGACATAAGTTGCAATGATGCATAAAGGCGGGGACGTTCAGCCAACACATTTGTAATGCACCTTCCCAGACATTAGTTCGGGATCTTTAACAGCACCCTTAGCATTAGAATATGAAAAACCTTTCTTCTATATTTCTTGGTATCACATATCCTATTGTTTCTTCAAATAGAATTAACAACTAGACATGTTACAAATATCACTCTGAGCTGAGTCCTAACATTATTATTTTTTCATAGGTTTGCACCTTCACATAAAACAGAAGGAACCTTGATTAAAAACAATGGGTGATATTTTTAGAACATTATTACGTTTGGGATTGATTTGCAATGAAGAAACCATAACTCACTTGCACTGAATATTGAGTTGCCATCTGTTGCACATAGGAAAGCCCTTTGTTTTCTCCTGGCCAAGAATGATTTTTGCGCAGTGCTTGGCTCCTTTTTCATTCAGTAACAGGTGCTGGGCCCTACTGTAACACTAGACTCAAGCTGCAAACATGTGGAATCTGTGTAGAATTCATTTTTGAGGAACAGTGTGGTTAAACCTACAGCAGATCTCAGGCAGAATTTTTTTAAGGCTGCCTTTGCTGCTTTTCAATTCCCTGCAGATTCCATCATTTATTCACTTAGAGCATGGTCAGCAAATAGAGAACCGTGCATCAGTTAACTGCTCCTGTAAAGAACACATATATTGTGTAAAACATTCTGACTTAAGCACTAGAGAAGTAACATCTCAATTTTTCAAAATATCACAATGAGTTCTAGATTAAAGAACTATTCTTACTTTGTTTGATGAATGCTTTAGTTAGAGGGATACACCTCACAGAGATTTATTGCATTATAAATATATTATATCGGGTAAGTATTTGAAAACTCTGCTTATACAATGGGCGAAGATATTTACAATGTTGTCACCCAGCAATGATTAAGAATTTCAAGGAACCTCACAAATAATGTACTTAGACAACAGATGGCAACTCAATAAGAACCTAATAAGATTAACTTGTATCAAGTATCTCCCACTGAACGTAATTGGATGAAGAAGCAGAA
Source organism: Chiloscyllium plagiosum (assembly GCF_004010195.1). Taxonomy (NCBI): domain Eukaryota; kingdom Metazoa; phylum Chordata; class Chondrichthyes; order Orectolobiformes; family Hemiscylliidae; genus Chiloscyllium; species Chiloscyllium plagiosum. The sequence continues at coordinate 45,287,615 of NC_057724.1, forward strand.
ATATTAGCATGACACTGAAAAGATTGAGACAACTTTAAAACATTGGTGTGGACTTGTTGGGCCGAAGGACCTGTTCCCACACTGTAGGGAATCTAATCTAAAAACAAATTTGTATTACTTATGTAACATCTCCTCATTAAAAGTTAGGAGATCGACACTGCATGAAAATAGGTTTTGGAAACGTTTGAAGATAAAGAGAGAAAAGAGTTTCAGTGATCAGGATTGAGAAAGCTGAAGAGTCTTCCAACCTGAAGACAGTGTCAGGGAAAAGGCGGACGGAGGAGAGAATAGTCTCAGGGCTGAATCTTAAGTGACAAATTTCGTGAGTTCCATGGAGGTATCTCTCTACTAGACCAAACAGATTTTCTCATGCTATCTTACCAAACTCACCTCAACACTGAGGCACATGCCCTTGTTTTGTATTTTCCCATTCATCCTTGATGGAAATACTCACTACTACAGGGATACCCTGCGACCCCTGGCACCTGATCCATATTTAAAAGATAGTCCAGTGCTGCCCAGCATAGTTCCTGACATTTTTCTCAGATGTGAAAAACAAAAGAATATTAGAGCCCTGGTTTGGGGACAGGGACCAGTGGGTCCTTGGTAGATGGGATGGTATAGAGGAGGGTCAAGAGTGTGGTGCTGGAAAAGCACAGCAGGTTGTCAATGTGAATTTATTCTTCACATGCCAGAACTTCTACCTCTTATTCACAATGCATTCAGTCTTTTGTCTTCTGCGGGGGTGCTAGTGGAATCTACATTAGACTCCCATACAGTTTATTAATTTTGAGGTTGTAGTAATTGTCATAAGCTTCTAATACTGCTTTGAATTTTTCATAGAGATGTACAGCATGGAAACAGACCCTTCAGTCCAATCCGTCCATGCCGACCAGATATCCCAACCCAATCTAGTCCCACCTGCCAGCACCCAGCCCATATCCCTCCAAACCCTTCCTATTCATATACACATCCAAATGCCTCTTAAATGTTGCAATTGTATCAGCCTCCACCACTTCCTCTGGCAGCTCATTTCATAACCGTACCACTCTTTGTCTGCAACAGTTGCCCCTTAGGTCTCTTTTATATCTTTCTCCTCTCACTCTAAACCTACGCCCTCCAGTTCTGGACTCCCTCACCCCAGGGAAAAGACTTTGCCTATTTATCCTATCCATGCCCCTCATAATTTTGTAAACCTCTATAACGTCACCCCTCAGCCTCCGACACTCCAGGGAAAACAGCCCCAGCCTGTTCAGCCTCTCTCTATAGCTCAAATCCTTCAACCTTGGTAACATTCTTGTAAATCTTTTTTGAACCCTTTCAAGTTTCACAACATCTTTCTGATAGGAAGGAGACCAGAATTGCACACAATATTCCAACAGTGGCCTAACTCGTGTCCTGTTCAGCCGCAACATGATCTTATAACTCCTGTACTCTATACTCTGACCAATAAAGGAAACGCCTTCATCACTATCCTATCTACCTGCAACTCCCCTTTCAAGGAGCTATGAACCTTCACTCCAATGTCTCTTTGTTCAGCAACACTCCCTGCGACCTTACCATTAAGTGTATAAGTCCTGCTAATATTTTATTTCCCAAAATGCAGCACCTCGCATTTATCTGAATTAAACTTCATCTGCCACTTCTCAGCCCATTGGCCATTTGGTCAATCTGAGGTGACCCTCTTCGCTCTCGACTACACCTCCAATTTTGGTGTCATCTGCAAACTTAGAAGTCCATATAGATCACATCTACTGCTCTGCCCTTATCAATCCTCTTTGTTACTTCTTCAAAAAACTCAATCAAGTTTGTGAGACATGATTTCCCATGCACAAAGCCATGTTGACTATCTCTAATCAGTCCTTGTCTTTCCAAATACATGTACATACTGTCCCTCAGGATTCCCTCCAACAACTTGCCCACCACCGACGTCAGGCTCATCGGCCTATAGTTCCCTGGCTTGTCCTTACCACCCTTCTGAAACAGTGGCACCACATTTGGCAACCTCTAGTCTTCCGGCACCATGTTTCACTTATTCCTTGGCAAGCAATAACAGCATTTGCTACATGTACAGAAGTGCATTTAGTTGTTCAGATTCTGCCTTAGTTTCCACTTTGGAAGCTATTCTGTACAACAATAATTATTTGCTCCAGGATCTCCCAACTTTGTATTTAATTTGGCTATGAGAGAGAACTTGCATGTTCCAGGCTGAAGACCCAGGAAATTGTTAATCAAACAATTTGAATGATAAACGTTGAGCAATTTAAAGAAACATGCAATTCTGCTCCAACACAGAATCATATCACCAGTTTTATGGTCTGTGGTAAAACTGAAGAACTGAATTCCTACACTTCTAATCTCTGCATATTTAAATAACAAAATAAATAGTCACTGTTTAAAAATTGAGAAATTTAACAATCAAGCTTTATGAAATTGCACCTTCAGAACCTGTGCCATTATTTAGTAGCAAGTACAACAAAATCCCATTGGGACCTCACGCAACAAGGTGTAATTTTCTCAAGGCCTTTTACAGTGAGACTCTGTGTAACAGTAGAAGTCGTCATCTCTTCAATTGATTGCCTATCAATGATGCTACCTCAAAAGTATAATTGGATTTCCATATTGTTCTGCAGATGTGCAGACTCCCAAAGTTACACTCATTTTTCGGTGGAACAGTGACTGTGACATTTTCACCATTATTACCACTGTAAATCCTGAGACAATTCAAACAGAGCTCAAGGAGTTTATCAGTAAGAATTAAAAAAAAACTAGCACACTAATAACACCTAGAAGAGCAGAATAACATGAATGATGTGCAAATATGCAGGTAACATTATAAGGTATAGCTAATGATTCCAGCAAGGATAGAATTGGACCAGCAAGAGCCTTGAGATAATGCCAGTGAATATAAAGGATTCAGCACGTTCCCAAGGTCAAGGTCCAAAGTGGCATTGTTGCAGAAGCAAATTTGGACTTAATGAGAGGAACATAAAATATATTTAGAACATAATTCCTCAAATGCACAACCCACACATATTCAAACTGAACTTCATTTGCCACTCTCTAGCCACCCAACTAATCCATTGATTCAAAAGAAGAACCATCAAACAGACATTAGTATCCTTCCTGAAGCTAGCTCCATGGCCATTCAGGCAACACTCCTGTAAAATCAACTACAATGGACCAGACATTTCCCCAAATGGTTAAAAATCACCTGGTCCTGTTTTTGCAACTTGCAAATGTGTTCCAGACATGATAAAGAAAACTTAACAAAGATATTCTGAAGCTCTCCTTGACATGCAGCAACATTGACATTAATGATTGGGAGCAGCTTGCTACCAATTGTTCAAAACAAAATCAATTTATCCATCAAGCTTTGAGACACAACACGTTAATGATGATGCAGAATGGCAGCAGGGAAGAAATAAAGAACAAATCCTGCATTTCAGCTGTCATCACCTCACCTTGTGGTACAATACTCCAATGTTTCCTCACGCTGTGAGATTCTGCACACCATACACCGATCGCAGTACTGACTTTTGGTTCCGGATGCTGCTATCATGTTCTCATAGCTGGAACAAGTTATGAATGCTTGTTTTAAATTGTGAATTTTTTTGTGGCAGAATGCCATACATCTACTTTTTGACTTGATTTGATTTGATTTATTATTGTCAAACGTACTGTGTGCTAACCAGACAAATCATAGTTTTCATACTGCTTCCACTTTTTGCCAATTCCAATTCTGCTCAAAGAATGCCTCTTAAAACTAAGTTCCTCTGGACTCAAAGGTCTGCTTTGATATTGAGCCATGATTGCAGAAGGATTCTGTTCAGTTCTTTTTCTTAAGATTCTTACACATTTGATGCAACTGCAATATGCCAACTTCTGTGAACAGCCAAAATTTATTAAGCAAGTACAAGCTTTGGAGGAATCCGTAATACTCTTTGCAAGGTTTTCGGAGCCATGAAAAGAGATCTCTCTGATCAAAGGGACCAGTTCTTCCTTTATACAAATTCTTTACATCACAGTCAGTAATGCCCATAAGACAACCCCCAGCCATTCCTCCACAGTCACATGCCACTCAAGTCACAACATAGTGACCTGATTATCCCCAGAAACAATATCATTTAGATCATTCCTTAATGGCAAGACCTGGTGTAAATAGTTTTTTTAAATTGCAGGGTATAGTCAGAATTTTAAGTGCAATGTTCTTATTGATTCTGAATAGGAGATGATAATGTAAATTTATTCTGAATAGTAGGAGATGGCAATGTAAGTTTTTTTACGATACATCTGCAAGACAGAAAAACATACCACCTTACCTTTGGAGCATCCAATTTCTTCAAAGTCAGCAGAGCAAATTAACCCCTTAACATCTCACTCTCTGGTCTATATTGAGTGAAATCCTCTTAGCTGATCACTGTGCATGGAATCTTGAAATGGCTGCATGCCAATGTGGGACCTCTCAAACCTTGATCGACAAATGCATTAATGCTATTAGAGTCATATGGCAGAGAAACAGGCCTACCAGCCCACCATGTCTGTGCCAACCAACAAACACCAAACTACATTAATCCCATTTACCTGTACTTTTTTCAAAGGCTACCATATCCTGGCATATCCATGACTCATCCAGACGCTTTGTAAACGTTGCAAGAATACCCGCATTCATTACCCTCTCAGACAGCACCCTCAATATTGTTACCTTTCTCTGGATTAAAAAAAATCCTCAGATCTCTTCTAACCCATTTACTCCTCACATCAAACTTAGACCCACTGGTCTTAGACACGCCTGCCATGGAGAAAAGATTCTCACGATCTACCACATCTACGCCTCCCATAATTTTGTATACCTCAATCAGATCCCCCTCAGCCTTCTCCGCAACAAACCCAGCCTATCCAGTCTCTTCTCATAACTGAGACCTTCCATCCCCGGCAACATCTTGGTGAATCTCCTCTGCACCCACTCCAGCGCAATCACATCCTTCTGATAGTGTGGTGACCAAAACTGTACTCTATTTGCAGCCTAACCTGTAGTTGAGAAAGTTGTATCTTGCTCCTACATTCTATCCCCCAGCTCCGAAAACCTTGCAAAGAGTATTACGGATTCCTCCAAAGCTTGTACTTGCTTAATAAATTTTGGCTGTTCACGAAGTTGGCATATTGCAGTTGCATCAAATGTGTAAGAATCTTAAGAAAAAGAACTGAAGGGAAGCACCTCACTCTTTTCAGGAATAAGTTCCATCTGCCATTGCATAGAATCACAAAATTCCCACACTGTAGAAAGAGGCCATTCAGTCTTTGAGTCTATACTGACCCTCCGAAAAGCATCCCACCCAGACCCAGCTGCCTATTCTATTCCCACAGCCCCACATTTACCTTGGCTCATCCAATCTAGTCTGTGTATCCCTAGACAGTATGGAGCAAGTTAGCATGGCCAATCCATCAACCTCGCATATCTTTGGACTGTGGGAGGAAAACAACGCACCTGGAGGAAACCTTTGCAAACTCCACAAAGTCACCCAAAGCTGGAATTGAACCCAGGTCCCTGGTGCTGTGAGACAGCAGTGCTAACCACAAAGCCACCACTACCCCACCCAATTTATCAGCTGATCAATATCAGACTGTAGCCTTAGATTATCTTCTTCATTGTCAACAACACCACCACGTTCATGTTGTATGCAAATTTAATAAATATACCTTCCATATTTCATATCTAAGTCAATAATGTACATAATAAATCACAAGGGTCTCAGCATTGAACCCTATGGTACATTGCTGGTCAAAGGCTTTTAGTCATAAAAACAATCCTCTACCATCATCCTTTGCCTCGTATTCATAAGCCAATTTTAGATCCAGTTTGCCAACCTGCTTTGGATTCCATGAGCCTTTACCTTTTGGATTAATGTTCCACGTGGCTCCTTGTCAAAGGCCTGAGAACTTGGAGTGGGAGGGGAAAGATCCAGTGGTTGTGTAGATAACAACAAAGATAAAACTAGGGCAGAGGTTGAACAGCTAGGAGCTAAATTAAAAAGCAGAACCAAAAAGGTAATAATCTCTGGATCACTACCTAAGCCACGAGCTAATTGGCACAGGGTCAATAAGATTAAGCAGGTAAATGCGTGACTCAAAGATTGGTGTGGGAGAAATGGATCTGAATTCATGGGGTATTGGCACCAGTACTGGGGAAGAACGGGCCTGTTTTGACGGGACGATCTTCATCTGAACCGTGCTGGGACCAGAGTCCTAGCAAATCGCATAACTAAGGCTGTAGACAGGGCTTTAAACTAAATTAGCTGGTATGACATAGTGGGAATCACAGCTGAAAGGGGATCAGAATTGGGAGTGAATATTCAAGGAGAGACATCCTATCGAAAAGATAGGCAGATGGGGTGGGGTTGCCTTATTAGTAAGAAATGAAATTAAATCAATAGTAAGAAACTAAGTAGGGTCAGATGGTACAGAATCTGTGTGGATAGAATTGAGGAACTGCAAAGGTGAAAAAACCATAGTCAGAATTATGTACAGGTTTCCCAATAGTAGTCAGGAGCTGGAGTGCAAGATACACCAGGAGATAGAAAAGATGTGTAGGAAAGGCAAAGTTACAGTGATCATGGGTGATTTCAATATGCAGATAGACTAGGAAAATCAGGTTGGTAGTGGATTGCAAGAAAAGAAATTTGTGGAATGTCTACGAAATGGCATTTTGGAGCAGCTTGTGGCGGGGTCCACCAGGGAACAAGCAATACTGCATTTAATGATGTGCAATGAGGCAGACTTGATAAGGGAGCTTTAGGTAAAGGAAGCCTTAGGAGGCAGTGATCATAATATGATTGAATTTACTATGTAATTTGAGAGGGAAAAGACAGAATTAGAGGTAACGGTATTCCTCCGGGTGTTCTAGTTTCCTCTCACAATGCAAAATATGTGCAGGTCAGGTGAATTGGCCATGCTAAATTGCCCATAGTGATAGGTACATTAGTCAAGGGTAAATGTAGGGGAATGGGTCTGGGTGGGTTACTCTTCGGAGGGTCGGTTTGGACGTGTTGAGCCAAAGGGCCTGTTTCCATACTGTAAAGTATCTAATCTAATCTAATTTAAAGCCTGTCAATTGCACTACCCTCATCAATATATTTATTCACCTTTGCAAAAACTCAACTGAATTAGTCAGACCAGATCTCCTTCTAACAAATCATGCTGACGATCCCTCATTAATCCCTACCTTCCCTGATTAATCCCTGCCTTTTTAAGTATTGATTAATCCCAGTTGTAAATTTGCTCGCTGAGCTGGTAGATTTGTTCTTAGACGTTTGGTCACCATGCTAGGTGTTACCCAGTTCAGCTCGCAAATTTACAACCTGATCCACAACCTGAGCTACAAATCCTCTCCAAAATCTCATTGATTAATACTATTCCTCAGAATTTTTTCCAATAATTTCCCTATCACTAACTTCAGACTAACTGGTTTGTTATTGCCTGATGAGAAATATTCATTTAAGACAGATGCAATTTGTGCCAGATCACACCAGTTCATCTTGTCTCCTTGTGATGAGATCAGTGCTGCTGCCAAGCAGTAAACTTTGCCAACATAGCTGGTTTCCCCAGGTGCAGTGCACTGTTGACTGTACACACATTGCAGTGAGAGGGCCATTTCATAATGCAACTGTCTTTATCAAAAGAAAAGCATTCCAATCCATCAAGTGCAAGTTACCTGTGATCGTCAGTGCCACATCCTAGAGGTCTATACCAGGTAGCCTGGGAGCTGCCGGGATGCCTACATCCTTGAGAACTCTCAAGTTCCTGATGATTTTGTTACACAATCTCTGTACTTAGGCTGAGTGTAGATATAATGCAGCTCATTCTTTGAACAGAGCTATGATGGAGCAGAAGACAGGCCTCCTAATGATGTGGCTCTGATGCTTGTGTTAGTCTGCAGGGACCTTGCTGTACACCCCAGACAGGGTGTACCAAATATTCCTTGCATGCAATGCTCTACAAAATGACCATTGATAAGAAGGAACATCTCCTTCACCATGATGGAGCACCACAGTATCAGGCCCAATTTGACAAATGGATGGCTGCTTCCAATAGACATTAGTTGGATGCAGTGATCAGCTGTTGACTGTAAATCTGCTGTTGCTCAGAAGGTAAGTGGTCCCTGTCAGCTCCCAGAAGCAAATGCAACTTTTGTTTGTTTTTTCTTCACTTTTGCTGAACAGAAGTGACTGTCTCCAACCATTTGAAGGCTCTCCAATAAATTATGGTCCCAGATTGAACAATGAGAAGATGCTATTCGAAGCTGGGCATTGGGAAAAGAATAGCACTTCCTTAGACAGGATTCTCAGATGGGATGACACCAAGAACAGAGAACATTGAACAAAGAACAGCATAGCACAGTATAGGCCGTTTGGCTCTCGATGTTGTGCCAATGTTTTATCCTACTCTAACATCAAACTAACCTACATGCCCATCATTTTACTATCATCCATGTGTCTATCCAAGAGTTGTATAAATGTCCCTAATGTATCTAATTCTATTACCACTGCTGGCAGTGCATTCCACACACCCGTACAGAACCTACCTCTGACATCTCCACTAAACCTTCCTCTAATCACCTTAAAATTATGCCCACTTGTGATAGCCATTTCTGCCGTGGAAAAAGTCTCTAGCAATCCGTCATCTTGTACATCGCTATGAAGTCGCTTCTCATCCTTCTTCACTCCAATCAGAAAAGCCCTAGCTCCCCCAAACTTTCTTCATAAGACATGCCTTCCAGTCCAGGCAGCATCCTGGTGAATCTCCTCTGCACCCTTGCTAAAGCTTCCACATTCTTCTTATAATGAAGAGACCAGAATGGAAAATAATATTCCAAGTTCGAGCCAAATTCAACTGAAACAGTCTGTTGTTGAATATCGTGCCAACACTTATTGTCTACCTTCACACATAAAGATTGGTCATTTGAACTCGGTGTTCACACATTAGCAGAAGTTAATGTTATCAGTAGATGATGCAAAGATTGTGGAAAACTACATAAAAATCTAACTTAAAAGTAAAATACAAGAGAAACCAATCAGATCCTCACCCATAACCCAATAAAGAGACTACAACTACTCCAGTCGGATTCTGGTTGAATATTCAATAATTTCAATATAAAATAGATTTAAATCAAAACATTTAAGCTCCAAAATATTCAAATTGTATTCAAAATAAAATTGGCAACTCACAAAGTCAAAGAAAAAACAAATAGATCTTTAGGTATAAATGCTAATGCCATGTTTGGATAAAGATTAAATGGGTATACCCAGTACAGGGCTCTTGCAACACAATGGCAGTGTCTCTATCTCTGAGCTGGCCAAGGTTCAAGCCCCATCTGTTCCGTATCTGTGTAATAACACTACAGAACAGGTTGATCAAAAAATATTTATGTGAGATTAGCACTAGAGATGAGATTATGTACAGTGTACTATAACCATCATTCAAATTAGAACTAGCAGCTTGAAAAGACAATTTAGGTTTCCAATCCCCTGTGCAGACATTTCATGTTTACATTGTAAACTAGCCATCTTATCCAGCTGAGTGTTACAGTAATTTTCTCAATCCTTTTGGAAGTCTTCAAAATGTAGTAACATTTTATGACCTAAACGAGAGTAAGAGTGAGCATGTTTTACAATCAGAGAAAGGAGTTAATATTTCTATCTTTAATAACATTAGTAAGACAAACTAGTTTAACAATTCTCAGAAAAGTGTATACAAAATAGCCCACTTCAATTTTTTCTCAGGCTGAGGTAATCTCACAACAGCAGTCTTGTGCCTTTCACAATTACCTTATTCTTGGTTTAAAGCTGCAGCTCTGAAAAGCAAGGGTGTGTAGAATGTCCCTCAAAAACATTGTTGGCATTTGATTTTTATCTCTCTTCAGTCTTTAGAGAGTTTGCATAAACAAATATAGCTCTTAGGGTAAATTACAGAGTCAGTTTTCCCAGAAGTGTAAAACATTTGATACTTGATGTCTGTCCAGATCAGAAAAGAAAATTACCACAGTGACGTTAGGGCTAAAGAGCTTTTAACTTTTGTCAGGTTATAGGTTCAACATGTTGGAATGAGTTAAATTCAGCAATTCAATAACGGACCCAAGTGATAAACATAGCCTTTATAGTTCATGATTCCACCATTGATCTTAACATGACCTTGTAAATCTCCAACCCACAAAACTGAACTAATCATTTCAGTGTATAATTCTACAATCAAACATGTCTCTATACAGTATGTGATAGCCATTCCTTTGGACAGCAGACAGAATGGTAGAAATCATATCCGAATAATAGTTAACAGGTTGCAAGCCAAAAACATTTAATGCACATTACACAGGCATGCAGTCACATTCAGCGGCAGAGGTAGAGTTCATTTCAATGTGTTCACCTTAATTTGATCAAACCGAGCCCCTCAAATCACCAGTCACTTTTTTTATTGAAGTATAGTTCATCATTACTTCTCTGTACTTTTTTTCTTGTTCCTAGTAATCTCTATATAATGTAAAATTACAGAATGATACAACACAAAAAGAGGTTATTTTCCCTATGATGGCTGTTTAAACAAGCTGACCAATTAGTCCCATTTCCCTCCTCTTTATCATAGCCTTGCAAATTTCTCCAATCCATTAATTTATACATTTATTTTTGAAAGTTACTGTTTAATTTGTCTCCAACACCAACTAATGCCATACATTTCAGATCATAGCAATACGCTACACAAAATACTTCTTTCTTCTGGTGCTTCCGGTTAACTTGTCAATGACCTCAAAATTGGGTCCTTTGGTTACTGATTCTCCTGCCATTGGAATCATTTTCTCATTATTTGCAGCATCAAAATCCTTCATGAACACTTTTCACCTTCCCTGCTGTAAGGAGAACACTGCCAATTTCTTTCATTTTTTAAAATCTCTATAACTGAAGTTGCTTATCCCAGGCACCCGCCATTCCAACAGCCTGTATGAGTCTTCATAAAGTCTGTTAATATTTTCCTGTTTATAATATTTCCAAGTTTTGTGTCATCTGAAAGCTTAAAATTATACCCTATGTACTAATATTGTCTGTGAGAGACAATTGCATATTTCTCTCCAGTCTTTAAAGAGAGCAGTTCACCATTAACTCTGAATTCTGTTCCTTAACCAATTGCAAACTAATGCAGCATGTTTAATCCCATTGCCTTTAAAATGTCTATTATATGACACTTTACTCTGAATAACTCAAGACCAGATGACATTCTCCCATTGATACACTTTAGGATCCTCCAGAAATGCCACTGCACTCATTCTGCAGGAATTGAGCAGCAAGTTTAATCTTACTCACTTCGGATAGTTATTTAGGATATAAGAAAGATGAAAACCATGTCTAACTCCTGGATAAGTATGCAATTAACACCCACCAAATTCTCCAACCATCCAACTCCTGCTGTGCTCTGGCTAGCTCCCTAATATGATGTGACTGCCCTCAACACATAAATTAGCCCCAAGAGACTCTCCCTCTGACTAGCCTTTGACTAGCCTCTGAGCCCACCTTCTCCCAAACCATCCGACCATCTGACCTCCAACTCCAGCTCAATCCCATCCACCTACAACCACTCTGCCATTCTACCCATTTGTTATCATACTCTCTGCCATTCCACTACCCTACCATACTGCCTCCTAAAGGCCGATCACTTTCACCATACCCACCTGCCACTTGGCCACCCTACTCACCTTACACTGCACTGATCTACCACATCAACCAGCAACCATCTGATCTACATGTTACTTTACCTACTTACTCCTCTCACCCTAAGCCCAACCCACACCGTACTCCCACATACCTCTAACCGACTTTCCTCACCCACCTTACCTCCTTTTACCTATGTACCTCATTGCCTTTAGCCTTTGTTCACATCTCACCCATTTAACCTGTCCCTCACTTATCTGTCTCATCCTGCACCCTTTACCACTTATCTCATTCATCCTACCCACTTGTACATCTACATATTCACCCATTCAGTGACCTTTACATTAGTGGTATATTTATACTGTTGATACCAAATATAGCTAATGCCATTAAAAAAAAGGGGGATCTGGCTACTGTGCAGATACTTTCTGAAGATTCCTGCATTGAGGGAATTTTGAAGAATATGATTGGTCAGAAAATCAGAAGAAGATAAATTAGTAACTTTTTGTCTGGTTGGAATCAGATGGAGGTGCTCTGACACTGGAAGATTTGGGCCATTGTTCCAAATCTGAGATTAATTATCCTACAATTTGTTTACCCTGCCCTGTTTGGAGTTCTAATGAACATCTTACCTCCTTCAGACTATTATCCTTCAATTTCCAGATGTTTAAAAATTTAAGTTGGTATCAGTCAAATCATTAGTCACTTTGTTTATTGAAATCTTATTTCTTCTCTTCAAATATTGATAATGTCTTTTGTATTTAACTTTAATTTGAAATATATATGTTCTGAGAATGTCTTCCTCCTTGATCAAATGTCTTTGTAAAAAAATGAGTGACTATTTAACTTAAATGAAGGGATAACTGTTGCAAATGTTTCTCCTCAAGCACAGTATCTAAAAAGTTTCTAATACCATCACTGCACTCCATATAGAACATTTCCATTAGGACATCAACAATCATTTGCAGTTCTCATCGATAATTTGATAGTATTTCAAAACATGGTTGTGCGGTTAAAAATAGAATTTGAACAAATTCATTCACCATCCATCAGTGCATCTGTTCTTTCATAAAGTGTGCAATAGCCATATTCTGCATCCAGCCCAGAAAACAAAGCTAAAAACTAGATAAAATAAGCAAATTAAGTGAGTGGAATAAAAGGAGATAGATGAATGTAAAACATAACATATACAGAAAAAGAAGGATGATTTCTGTGAATAATTCCAAATTGCTATGACTGAAGTTGAAAGAGATCTAAGAAATTTTCAGAAGTGCTCCAGCCCCTACTCATAATAAAACTTTCTGCTTCCTCTCCAGCTTGACTCTGACATTTAAACTGGGATAGTGAGGTGAATAGCATGATATTCATCTTTATAGGGATACAAATAGTGTCAATGAGACCTGAGGCCCAATTTCAGCATTGAGCCACTCATTTCAGCCCACACTCCCCATGCAATGTTTAATTCAGAGCTAATGACAGGCCTGAAAGAAATTCCACCTCATGACTACAAATAAACGTCTAAAGGGAGAAGTCAAAGGCAGATCCTAAGCAGTATTTCAAATTAAAGCTAGATGATTGGAACATGGAGAATGGAAAATTTAGGACTGACATCAACAGTTTCTGTATAAAGAATCAAGTATGTTTTGAATGGATTTCTAGTGAAAGCAATGAAGCCAAAATCTTCTGGGATGCTATGGTGACCCAATTAGTGTTGAATGTACTTTTCGATGCTGGATTGATGACCATTTTTACACATAGACAGGGGATAAAATTACAAGGCATTGCTAATATGAAAACATGTTTCAAATGTTCTGTGTGGAGACTTATTTGCTGTTTTAAGCGTACTGTTTTGAAACAGTTTTCTAAACCCTTACAGCACGAAATAATTTTCAGGTTATGATCCAAAAGAGCACAAACGTGGCACATATCATAAATGTCCAAATAACTTCTGTCTCTTTGACCTGTGCTCAATTATTAGATCTTAGCAGATGTGGAAATGTTGCAACTAGCCTAAGTTACACACCTTTCCCTCATCTAACAGAGAGAATACAAATCACAATTAAAAATCAGCCAGAATTCCAGCTATTCTTTGCTTGCAATATCTCCCTGCTGGTAAAGTTCAATGGCTAAACAAAATCAAGCTGAGCTCTGATCCTCTCTATGCTCAAATAGTCTACTGACAGTCACCATACATTTTGGGACATTAAGACTTGTGAAGATGCATTGTCTGAAATATGAACCAGAATGCAATTTACTGGAAACATATCATCATTGTTTTTTGGAAAGAACACTTTGCAAAAAAGAACACTTTGCAAAGCAAAGAAGATTGCCTGTGGCAGGAAAAATGCTGCATTTGCAAAGTGCACAAGCTGCTCAACTGCAGTCAGAGAGAAGTCACATGACCTAATATTTGTGTGTAATAAAACTATTGGATTTGAACAGTCAGATAAATGACTGGAGCAACACCTTTTTCCCTTTCTCTCTTTAGAACTGAAATGCTTTTTATCAAAGGATGTGAGTGAAAAACGTACTGGAGAGTTTTTTCACGACAAGTGGTGGATTCTTAAAGAGAGAATTCAAAGTCTACCCTACTGTTTCCAGAAAAGTGAATTCTGTCAGCCACAGCTAATAAAAGGAGAAGTGCTACTGCTAACAGCTTGTGCGACTTTGTTCACAGATCAACAGATTATAAGAGCAGGGAGACAACATGGGAGCTGTGCAAAACATTGATTAGGCCACAGCTGGAGTACTTTGTGGGGTTCTGGTCATTGTAGGTAGGATGTTATTGCACTGGAGGTGGTGCAGAGGAGATTCACCAAGATGTTCCCTAGGTTGAGACATTTTAGCTATGAAGAGGGGCTTGGGTTGTTTTGCAGAGGTTTTGGGGGACCTGACTGCAGTGTATAAGATTATGAGGGGCATGGGCAGGGTGAATAGGCTGCAACTGTTTCCCTTCTTTGAAGGGTCAGTAAGGGAAGGGTATTTTAAGGTGAAGGCGGGAGGTTTACAGGGGATTTGAGGAAAACTTTTTCACCCAGAGGCTGGTGGGAATCCATGATACATGTCCTGGTTGGGTAGTTGGAATGGGAAACTTCACAACCTTTAAAAAGTAAACAGATGAGCACTTGAAATGTCAAAACATTCAAATTCATGGGCCAAGTGCTGGAAGTGGTGTAGGTAGTGCAGATAAAAAGGCACAGATTTGATAGGCCGAAGAGTCTCTTCTCTGCTGTACAACTCTACAACTCTAACTTGTTGGCGTTTCCGTGTATCTGCTGCCCTTGTCCTTCTAGATGGAAGTTGTCATGGGTCTGAAAGATGCTGTCTAAGGAATCTCAATGAATTATGCAGATCACATTACAGGTGATATACTCTGCTGCTACTAAATGTCGGTGGTGGAGCGCATGGATGTTTGTGCATATGGTACTAATCAAATGAGCTGCTTTGTCCTCAATTTGTCAAGCTTCTTGAGTGTTACTGGAGCTGCACCCATCCAGGCAAATAGTGAGTATTCCATCATACTCATGACTTGTGCCTTGCAGATGGCCAACACATTTTGGGGATGCAAGAAGTGAGGAACTTGCCTCTGCATTCCTTGCCTCTGACCTGCTCTTGTACCCTCCTATTCATGTGGCTAGTCCACCTCAGTTAACCTCCAGGATCCTGATAGTAGGGATTCAGTGACGATAACACGATTGATTGTCAAGGACAATAATTAGATTTTCTCTCATTGGATAAGGTCATTGCCAGGCAATTGTGTGGCATGAATGTTACTTGCCACTCTTAAGCTCAATCATGGATATTGTCCAGGACAAGAAGCATTTGGACATGGACTGCTTCAATATCTGAGATGTTGCAAATGGTGCTGACCATTGTGCAATTAGTGAACATCCCCACTTCTGATCTTATGATGGAGGGAAGGTGGTTAATGAAATAGTTAATGATGACTAAGTTTAAGACACTACTCTGAGGAACTCCTGAACAGAGGTTGGTAAGGAAGCTTCAAAATTGTACTTCCTATCCCAAAGCCCAAGGGGCTGAATTTTGAATCACATGGCAAGGGGTAGGGGTGTATTGCCCAGGTTATTTCCCCAGAAACAGGATGATGATCCAAACGGTCATCTGCCAAATCAAATAAATTAATCCCCAATAAATCAGAGACTCAGTGGAATTTGTTTGATGTTTAGTCAGTGCAAAGATGTTAATACTGATTCCTCGGCAAACCCTACCTAGATTCTTTCAAGTCAAGCCTCATATCCTTTTGCCAGTTCTTTGGTCGACTTATGGGTACTTTTAATGGCATATGTGTTTCCGAATATGTCTGCTGTCATAGTCATAGAGTCATAGAGATGTACAGCATGGAAACAGACCCTTTGGTCCAACTCGTCCATGCTGATCAGATATCCCACCCAATCTAGTCCCACCTGCCAGCACCTGGCCCACATCCCTCCAAACCCTTCCTATTCATATACCCATCCAGATGCCTTTTAATTGTTGCAATTGTACTAGCCTCCACCACTTCCTTTGGCAGCTCATTCCATACACGTACCACCCTCTGTGTGAAAAAGTTGCCCCTTAGGTCTCTTTTATATCTTTCCCATCTCACCCTAAACCTATGCCCTCTAGTTCTGGACTCCCTCACCACAGGGAAAAGACTTTGTCTATTTATCCTATCCATGCCCCTCATGATTTTGTAAACCTCCATAACGTCACCCCTCAGCCTCCGATGCTCCAGGGAAAACAGCCCGAGCCTATTCATCTTCTCCCTAAAGCTTAAATTCTCCAACCCAGGCAACATCCTTGTAAATCTTTTCTGAACCTTTTGAAGTTTCACAACATCTTTCTGATAGGAAGGAGACCAGAATTGCGTGCAATATTCCAACAGTGGCCTAACCAATGTCCTGTACAGCCGCAACATGACCTCCCAACTCCTGTACTCAATACTCTGACCAAAAAAGGAAAGCATACCAAACTACCTTCTTCACTATCCTATCTACCTGCGACTCCACTTTCAAGGAGCTATGAACCTGCACTACAAGGTCTCCTTGTTCAGCAACACTCCCGAGGACCTTCCCATTAAGTGTATAAGACCTGCTAAGATTTGCTTTCCCAAAATGCATGAAGAACTTTATCAAATACCTTTCAAAACCCAATATGTTAAACATCTAAAACTATGGCAATCTTTATCAACACTGCTATTTCAACAGGAACTCATCAGATTTCACAGGCACAATTTGGCTTTAACAAATCCTTAATGGGTGTCTCTTATTAACCTGCACTTGAAAGTTACTTTTTCTCTTAAAAGTAATCAGTTGCAATTTTCATGCTACTGACATTAGGCTGATTAGCTATCTCCCCTTTTTGAACAAGGGTATAACACTTACAATCCTCTAGTTCTCTGGCACTATTCAAATACTGATGAAGGATTGAAGCATCAAAGCTTCTAAATGCAGCCTAACTTCCCTCAGCAGTCCCTTAGAAACTATCATATCTGGCATTTACTTGTTGACATTGAGTGATGCCAGGCGAACGTGAGGACTGCAGGTGCTGGAGATTAGAGTTGAGAGTGTGGTGCTGGAAAAGCACAGCAGGTCAGACAGTATCAGAGGTGCAGGAGAGTTGATATTTCAGGCAAAGGCCCGTCGTTGGGAATCAGGAGTGATGCCAATCTGCTTATTATAAATCTTCTTTTTGGTGTCATTTTAATCTTTCGTTCTTTTGTCATTCCGGAAACTCTATTTTTGGGCATCCATTTTTCTTCTTTTTGGGAACATGTTGGGTTTTCATTCAAACCATCTCCGTGTTGGAACAAGTTACAACTGATGCCTTCTGGACAGTAATATTTTTATATTGCTGATGCTAAGAGCCTTGGCCAAATCCCACCCAAACTGCTACATTTGTTTATGGCCTTCTAACCTCAGGAAAGATATAATGATCTTGGAAGAAGTGCAGTTTCATGGGATTTATACTAGATCTTCAAAGGATCAAATTACCAGGACAGTTTACAAAACTCAGTTTCTGTTCTCTCAGATTTACAGGATGGTCTAATGAGGGTATTTGAAATTATGAAGAGATTCTGTGGAATGGATATAGATATGCGACTTCCTCGGGTTGAAGAATCCAGGACAATACAGCATAATCTTAAACTTAAGAGTCAGATATGGAATCAGAAAACACATCACCATCCCCAAACAAATGTGTCGTGAAAAACTGGAATCGCTCCCCTAAAAGGCTGTACATGCTCAGTTAATTGAAATTGAAAGCTGAGATCAGAAATAGCTATATATTTTTGATGTGTAGGTGGGTAGTTGGATGCGGAAGAATGCTGGAGCTGAAGAGTCGGATCAGCCGTGATCCACCTGAATGCACAGGTTCCAGGGACTGATTGACCTCATCCAATCCAACGCCACTTCTTCACATTTCATCAACGAAACTATCTCTTCAAACTCAAAGGATAACAACGCAAAGAAATGTGCAAACAGTACCGCAGGCAAAGGGCTGGGGAAGATAACGATACTTAACCAGAGGCAGATAGATTTGGCGATCAGTGCTGACGATAGCTAATGTACACGGAGTCACAATGTACAGAAATCTATATACCACTCACCTGATGAAGAAAACTGAGAACAATCAGAGGTGTTCTAAAGAAACCTCACCGGCTACTGCAACTAAAACCATTCCAGCTAACACCCAAATATTTGGTTTTAGAGTAAGGCGGCTTATTGGCTTCCTTTAAAGTGAAAACAAAAGTTCCAGAACATGGATTCCCATAACTAGAAAAATTCAGTTTAAACATCCAGCAATACGTATAGCAGCCATCAAAATAAAAAACAAAGAAACATTTACCTTCAATCATTAATTGCATCAGGTGTCAAGAGGAGGTTACCAAACTAAAACAGTATTCGTCTAAGCAGGAAAACTGTACAATTTGTCCTCACACCCACCCTGACAGGATCTCTTTACAAGTAGCTGTGCACACCCTGCTCAATAACCAGTCACCAACACAGGGAAAACCTGGAATGGATTCTGACAACAAAATCCACGTCATGATACAGCTTTCTGTTTGAGTCTCAGGTGATCAAAATAGTTATATTTCCATTGGAATTAAACAATCTGAATAATATATATAGAAGAATTTGCTCACAATTAAAGTAAACAATGGCATTGCAAAGTGCTTTGCAAACTTTTTAAACATTGTTTAGCATGTTTCAAAGTATATTTTTGTTATAAAGTAAAAAAAATCACACAACACCAGTTTATAGTCCAACAGGTTTATTTGGAAGCACTAGCTTTTGGAGCACTGCTCCTTCATCACAACCACCTCCAAAAGCTAGTGCTTCCAAATGAACCTGTTGGACTATACCTGGTGTTATGTGATTTTTAACTTTGTACATCCCAGTCCAACACCGGCACCTGGAAATCATATTTTTGTTATGATTCACTATGTTGTGACATGGAATGCAGGTGATATCTTCCCAATACAACTTGTATCTAGTGTTCTGTTCATTGTTAATTGTGATGAAGAGTCCAATTGTTCAAGGACAAAATGCTGCAGATGCTGAAAATCTGCACCAAAAGAAGAAAATGCTGTAAATATTCAGCACGTCAAGGAGAATCCAAAAGAAGGAAAATAAAGTTAACGGCCAAGATCTTATTGCAAACTTCAGAACCTCAAATATAAAACCAAATATACGTTCCAATACCATCAACCCCCTCCCCACTTAACAGTACCAGATTAACTCAGCAATTTTATTAAAAGAGACCTCCCAAATGGCCTTTGCCCAATCTTTCATCCAACAGGTCAGAGGCCAGCAACTCTGATGCCTCAGCAACCCCATAGTCAGATTGACACAACTAAAGCAGGGGAGATATCTCAGGACACTGCCAGATAAATAAATTCCTGAATACAGGTCATTCTGCAATAGCACGTGTTTCATTAATGCGAATTCGCTGTAACGCGATTGATGAATTAGCGACACAGTTTCCAAACCATGTACTTTTAAAATTTGTGTTGGCTGTAATGTGATTACATCACCAACACTTGAGTGCTATTTCTAAAGCGCAATTTTTTTATAATGCAGGGTTGCACAAAAATGCAACAATCACATCATAGAAGAATTACCAGTAGTTCTGTATGTCAACCTGGTGAAGCTACCAAACAGGACTACTTACACACCAAAAAGCACAAGCCACAAGTGCTGGACAGAGCAAAGTGATCTCACAACCAACAGATCAGACCTAAGCTCTGCAGTCCTGCCACATCCAGATGTAAATGGTGGACAATTAAACAACTCATGGGAGTAGGAGACTCCACAAATATCTTCATCCCCAATATTGGGAGAGCCCAGCACATTAGTCCAAAAGATAAAGCTGAAGCATTTGCAGCAATCTTCAGCCAGAAGTGTTGAGTGGATGATCCATTTCAGTCTCCTCCAGTGGTTCCCAGCCTCACAGATGCCAATCTTCAGCCAGTTCGATTCACTCCTCATGATATAAAGAAACGGTTGGAGGCATTGAATATTGCATTGGCTATGCCCCTGACAACATTCTGGTATTCATACTGAAGACTTATGCTCCAGAACTTGCCATTCTCCTGGCCAAGCTGTTCCAGTGCAGTTACAACACTGGCATCTACCCTACAATGTGGAAAATTGCCCAGGTATACACAAAAAACAGGACAAATCTAACCTGGCCAATTAACACTCATCAGTGCACCCACAATCATTAGTAAAGTGATGGAAAATGTCATCAATAATGCTATCAAGCTGTAGTTTCTCAGCAATAGCCTGCTGAGCGATGCCCAGTTTGGGTTCCATTAGGGCCACTCGGCTCCTGACTTCATTACAGCCTTCACTCACACATGGACAAAACAGTTGAATTCCAGAGGTGAGGCAAGAGTGACAACCCTTGAATTCAAGGCCACATTCAATTGAGTGTGGCATGAAGGAGCCGGTAGCATAACTAGAAACAAGGGTACCGGGGGTAAACTCTCTGTTGGTTAGAGTAATACCTGACACATAGAAACATGGTTGTGGTTGTTGGAGGTTGGTCGTCTCAGCCCCAGGAGATGTCTACAGGAGCTCCTCAGGGTAGTGTCCTAGGCCCAACCATCTTCAGCTGTTCATCGATGACCTTCCCTCAATCATAAGGTCAGAAGTGGTGATGTTCACCGATGATAGCACAATAGTCAACACCAATCGCGACTCCTCAGATGCTGAAGCCGTTCACATTCAAATGTAACAAGATCCAGACAATAGCCAGGCTTGGGTAAACAGGTGGCAAGTAATATTCATGCCACGCAAATGCCAGGCAATGACAATCTTCAATAAGAGATAATCTAATCATCTCCCTTGACATTCAATAGTGTTACCATTATTGAATCCCTCACTATCAACATCCTTGGAGTTGTGATTGATCAGTAAGTCAATTGGACCCACCACCTAAACCAAGTGCTGACAAGACCAGGTCAGAGGTAAGGAACACTGTGGCGAGTAACTCATCTCCTGACTCCCCAGAAGAGTCTACAAGCCACAAGTCAGGAGTGTGATGGAATGCTCCCCTCTTGCCTGGATGTCTGCAGTTTAGAAGCTTGACACCATCCAGAACAAAGCAGGCCACTTGATTGGCACTTTATCCACAAGCAACCACACCCTCTACCACTGACACTCAGTAGAAGCAGTGTGTACTATCTATGAGATGCTATGCAGAAATTCACCAAAGATTCTCAGACAGCGCCTTCCAAACCCACGAACACTTACATCTAGAAGGACAAGGGCAGCAGATACATGGGAATACCACCACCTGAAAGATCCCTTCCAAGCCACTCACTGGCATGACATGGAAATATATCACCATTCCTTCACCCACCCTAATTTCATTGTGGGTGAATTTACAGCATGTGGACAGCAATGGTTCAAGCACAGCTCACTACTACCTTCTCATAGGCAGCAAGGGGCGGACAATAAATACTGGTCATCTAGCGACACCCATGTCCCACAAGTGAATTTGAAATAAAGGAACTCTAGCTAAGGTTGAGCATCAGAGAGAACATCACTCTGGGAATTGTATTGGTGCCTGGATGGGGGAGTGGGGTTGCTCTGCCTGTAGCCTTCTCTTTCAGCTGTGGAATGTCTGGCTGGAATGCCCTGACCTGCTGCAAATGGACAGTTGTGAGTGACTGCCCATGTGGCTGGAGACTGCTCAGATTCTAATAAAATCCTGGCAGCCCATGGTATAACCCTGATGGCTCCACTCACCAATGTTTCATGTTGATGGCAACATGTTAGAAATGTAACAGGTTTTCAGCAAGTACGGAAGAGAGGATGGGAAATGAACAAAAGGGAGGTTGTCTGATGAAATCAAATGCAGAGGAGATTAAATGACAAAACAGATAATTGCTGAAGACCAAAGAAGATGGTAATTGGACAAGTAAAGAAACCATACATGGGTCTGGTGGAAATATAATTAGCAGCAGCAGAATCAACAACAGTTGAAAGAAATGGGAGCAGTGATCATGACTTGAATTTGTTAAATTCACGTTGAGTCTGAAAGGCTGTAAAGTTCCTTATGTTGAGCTTCATTGAAGGACAGTGTGGTCAGAGTAGAAAAGGAATGGAGAATTAAAATGCCAGGCAACTAGAAATTTAGGGTCATGACTACAGACTGATTGGAGGTGTTTTGAATATAATCATGGCTCATTTGGGAAGAAATATTTTTATTGTGACCCTTATTTTGGCATAGTATAGTTTGGTAATGCTGCTTTAAGGGGAGCTTACTGTGGCAATGTTGGTTGGCAGGTGGCAGATAGGTAATGTGGTAGGTAGACGGATGGTGAGTGCGTAGGGTGCTAGGTGAGTGGGTGGTCGAATAGCAGTTGAGTAGGGTAGTGGGTAGGAAGGATGATGGGTGGGCAGGATGATAAATGTGAGGTGGGGTAGGTGGACAGGCAGGAAGGTCAAAAGGGAGATGGAAATGTGTGAGTGAGTGAGTGAGTGGTGGGTGTTTGAGTGAAAGTGTGAATGTGTGATTGAATGAGTGAATGATTGAATGACTGATTTGAGTGAGTATTTGAGTGAAAGAGTGAGTGTGAGTGAGTGATTGAATGAGAGTGTTAGTGACTGAATGAGTAAATGAGGGAGTGAGTGAATAATTGAGGAAGTGATTTGAATGATTGAATGAGTAAGTATTTTAGTGAGTGAGTGTGTGAGTGATTGAGGAAGTGATTTGTCTGAGTGAATGCTTGGATAAGTTTTTGAATGTGTGTGAATGAGTGAGTGAGTATGTAAATGAATGAGTGAGAGAGTGAGTGATTTGAGTCGAGAGTGACTAAGTGAGTGAGTGAATGAGTGAGCAAGAGAGCAATTGAGTGAATGCATGAGTGAGTGAATGATTGAATGAATGATTTGAGTGATTGAGTGCTGAGTGATTGAGTGAATGTGAGTGAGTAAATGATTGAGTGATTGAGTGACTGAATGATTGAGTGAGAGTGAATGATTGAGTAAGAATGAGTGAATGAGTAAGTGAGTGAGTGAATGACTGGGCGAGTGATTTGAGTGAGTGATTGAGTGAATGAGTGCATATTTGAGTGAGTGTGAGTAAGTTAGTGAGTGATTTGAGTGGGTGAGTGAGAGAGTGAGTGACTGTGTGTTGAGTGATTTATTAAATGAGTTAGTGAGTGAATGAATGATTGAGCAAGTGAGTGATTGAGTGAGTGTGTGAGTGCATGAGTGAGTGAGAGAGTGAGTGATTGAATTGAGATAGATTGAGTGAGCAACTGAGTGAATGAGTGAGCGAGGACAAGAGTGAGTAAATGATTGAGTGAGTGATTTTGGTGAGTGAATGATTGAGTAAGTGTGTGAGTGTGTGAGTGAGTGAGAGAGTGAGAGAGTGAGTGAATCGGGGTCATTGTGTCAAGTCAGGGATGGTTAGCTGGTTGGGAACCATTGACATACACCCCGAGCGATAGTCTGGTGGTGAGATTTAATCACGTTTGGCCTGGAGCGATTTGGGCAGGGATTGGGGATAGCCAGATGTTCAAGAGGAACATTGGGAGGTGTATCACTCTGAGTAATTGAGAACTAATTGTGCAGTTACTCAAGAGTTAGATCAGGACTTTTCTGTCTAACATTTCCTGTGTAACAATGCAAGAAGTAAATCAGAGTTGTTCCTGACTCTAACTCAAAGTTGGTGACTTTTGTGGAGGGTCCTGGGGTTTGGGGTGGCAGTGGGGGGGGGGGGGGGAGGTCGCAGGAAAATTTTCTATTCTAAGTTCAAGCTTCCCACGGGGTCAATGTGTTGGAATCTGATGAGCCTCTTGGGTTGCATATTTAGTCCCTGACAATCTGTAATCTGTAATCTAGAATATTTAGAAATCCTCCCCATCTCCCTGCCATTCATGACTGCCATTTCTCTACTTTTCTAATAACCATGCCTGAGTCAAGATAACAGATTAAACAAGTAGCTGAATCCCCCGGGGCGACACGGTGGCTCAGTGGTTAGCACTGCTGCCTCACAGCGCCAGGGACCCGGGCTCAATTCCCGTCTCAGGCGACTGTTTGGGTGGAGTTTGCACATTCTCCCCGTGTCTGCGTGGGTTTCCACCGGGTGCTCTGGTTTCCTCCCACAGTCCAAAGATGTGCAGGTTAGGTGAATTGGCCATGCTAAATTGCCCATAGTGTGAGGCGTATTAATCAGGGGTAAATGTAGGGGAATGGGTCTTGTTGTGTTGCACTTTGGAGGGTTGGTGTGGACTTGTTGGGCTGAAGGGCCTGTTTCTACACTGTAGGGAATCTAATCTTAACAAATGCTACTTATAATGTGGACATTGGGAGGTGCTGGAGGGTGAGTCTGCTTTAACCCTCCCTGTAGAAAAATATGATGGGTAAATACAGTCTCACGGTACAATCTCTCTTTAACCCTTTGTGTTCTGATTCCCTGCACCTAAAAGTAAACCTGATTAAACTAGACACCCCGGGCACGATTTTCTGTTTGGTGTTGAGGCCAGGACCAGGACACAAACCAACTCAAAATGAGAAATAGCCACAAGTCCTGATTCTCTCTAATGTCATCCCTTCAGTGCCGGAGTGCAGGTTAGATAACTAATACTGGCAGTGGCCAAAGTACTTAATTTAATGCTCTGTAGAGTTTTTATTCTCCTCAGACTTGTGTGTGAGTTCAAATTGTTTGTCAATATTCTTTGCATCTTTGTTTTTGTTTTATTGACTAGAAGAACTGGCTCAATTGTTCTTGATGCTGAACCTGTCATCACCTGGCAATTACTTAATTGGCCATATCATCAATCTGGTTATAAATACTGTGACCAGTGGAGGAAACAATCTGTGACATATCCTTTTTGTCCATACTACTGTAGATAAAAGACGCAAGCTGCACTGTCTGGCCATGTTTATTGTCATGCCATGTTAGAAACCTGTGATGATGCTGTGCCTATAAGAGCTTATTTTATCCTGTATTTTTTTAAAGAGAGGTTTTCAGATAGAGGTACTGAGCTGTCTATAGAGTCATAGTATCATAGAGTCATACAGCATGGAAACAGACCCTTTGGTCCAACCAGTCCGTGCTGACCATATCCCAAACTAAACTAGCCCCACCTTCCTGCTCCAGGCCCATATTCCTCCAAACCTTTCCTATTGATGTCTCTATCCAAATGTCTTTTAAACATTGTAATTGTACCTGCATTCACCACTTCCTCAGGAAGTTCATTCCACATGCAAACCACCCTCTGTGTAAAAAAATGCCTCTTATCTCCTTTGTAAATCTTTCTTCTCTTACCTTTCTTCGCTTACCCCTAGTCTTGAAATCCTCCATCCTCGGGAAAAGACAACTACCATTAACTCTATCTATACCACCCACTATTTTATAAACTTCTATAAGGTCACCTCTCAAGTTCCTACGCTCAGTGATAAAAGTCCCAGCCTATCCAATCTTTCTTTACAGCTCAAATTTTCCATACTCGGCAACATCCTCATAAATCTCTTCCAGCTTAATAATATCCTTCCTATAACTGAGCGACCAGAACTGGACACAGTATTCCAGAAGGGGCCTCACCAATGCCCTGTACAAACTCAACTCCTATCATCAAAGATCTGAGCAATAAAGGTAAGCGAGCCAAACACTTTTTAAACTACCATGTCTATATGTGGCACAAACTTCAAAAAATTATGTACCTCTTCCCTAAAGTCCTTCTGATCTATAACACTACTTGAGGCCTTACCATTAATTGTATAAGCCCTATCCTTGTTTGTTGAACCAAAATGCACTACCTTGCATTTATCCAGATTGAACTCCATCTGCCATTTTCAGCCCATTGATCCATTTGATCAAGATCCCTTTGTAATCTTAAAAAAAACTTCTTCAGTCTCTACTATGTCACCATTTTTTGGTGTTGTCTGCAAACTTACTAATCACGTCTTATATATTATCATTGAAATCATTTATGTAAAAATGGAATGCCAGTAAAGTAAATGTCTTTGGAGGTTTTGAGGTATTTTTTAAAATTGGAACAATAGAAGCAGCCTCAGTGGGTGTGGTCAAGCTTTCACAGAACCGGGATTTTTAGTTAGCTTTTAGCAGAATCTGCTGGCATTGTGAAAAGCTGCCACATCCCTCTTTGCTACAGTTGAAAGCTAGAGTTCTCTCTCTCTTTCAGAATTATCTTTTGATGTTTTTTCCTCCTGGATTGGAGAACTACATGTGAGACAATCCGTTTTCTGAATTTGCCTTTTGCCAAGGATGTGTTTATGGGATGTTAGTCATGATTTGGAGATGCCGGTGTTGGACTGGGGTGTACAAAGTTAAAAATCACACAACACCAGGTTATAGTCCAACAGGTTTAATTGGGAGCACACTAGCTTTCGGAGCGCCGCTCCTTCATCAGGTGGTTGTGTTAAAGCACAAAGCTAGTGTGCTCCCAATTAAACCTGTTGGACTATAACCTGGTGTTGTGTGATTTTTAACTGGGATG
The DNA here is from genome assembly GCF_004010195.1 of Chiloscyllium plagiosum. Classification (NCBI taxonomy): domain Eukaryota; kingdom Metazoa; phylum Chordata; class Chondrichthyes; order Orectolobiformes; family Hemiscylliidae; genus Chiloscyllium; species Chiloscyllium plagiosum. The sequence goes on from NC_057724.1 coordinate 45,314,288, forward strand.
TTAGTATATTGGAACAGTTACTGTTTAGTAGTTAAATAATCTATTATTCAGTCAAGTTTTCCAGTAGAATTAAGTTATTCCAAGTTCCTCTTTCTTTCGGGTCTCATCTCTCCCATGGCCTAGCCCCCATCCCCACATATCAGACCTTATTATCACATAGTCTGCTATTACATACTACCTGTTGATAGCCACTAACAGTCTCCATTAACAGCTATTCACTTGCCCAGCCAGATCGTTATCCATTCCTTTGTCTGTCCAACTGTCTTCTCTCTCTTTGGAGTCTATCCCCAGCTATCATTCACTCCTTATCCTTTTCCCTCATCCTATCTTCTGCATATAAACTGTCATTTTCCTAGCTACCATCAGTTCTGAGGAAGGGTCACTGGACCCAAAATGTTAACTCTGATTTCTCTCCACAGATGCTGCCAGACCTGCTGAGCTTTTCCAGGAACTTGTGTATTTGTTTCTGATTTACAGCATTCGCCATTCTTTCAGATCCTCTTTCCTTTGTTGCATTTTAACTGTAGTGTTCGAATAAATTGTGCTTTGCTTATTGTTGAGTAGTTTGACCAATCAAATTGTCTCTGGAACACAACACCTTACATTTACCTTTAAAATAAGAAATATTTACTGTCTAAGCTACCTTCTGAATATTTTGACGGATTTAGTCTGTCTGAACATCTAAGAGAGTGTTGCTCTTTGTTTAACATTGTAGGTGAACATGACATCTTGACAAGCCATCATTAGTTGAAAACATAACTTTTATTTGGACAACAGGAAAAGCAAAGAAAAACAATAAACAAGTTGAATTTACTTTTGAGAACAAAGAGAGGCTGCTTGCCTTTTGAACAACAAACACTAAAGGATTACTTCACCCAATTCATATCAGATGGAAGCATGTGTCATTTAAATTCTGCCTGGCTGTTGTGCCTAATGCTGCAGTATTCTATCACGTGATGTTCATCCTGCTCAATGTCCTCATTTTTCTTGGAGAGGCCTGCTTCTGCTCTTTCAGCTCTTACATGTCCATCACATCCCCTCTTTACTTGCTCAAGTTGTGCTAGCACATCATGTGAGGATTACACAGTGCATTCTGCCTGAAGACTATAGATCTAGCATCATAAGCTCATCTTCAGGAGGCATACCATCTGCTCCGTCATGGCTCTGCTGGAAAAATGGGCAATACTCTATTTACAATTAGCCTCAGTCAGGCTTTTGCATAATCAGTCTTCATGGTAGACCTGTCTCCCAATAACCATCCTTGTAAAGCATCTGGCCCTTGATACAAACCAAGAACATGAGAATTCTCAAGGGTCTAGATATCATGGAAGATTCCAGGATACCTGGTGTAAATTTCTAAGGGATGGTGCTAATGATCACAGATGGGATCCTTTTCTACAGAGCAAATCTGCTGTATTATGATATCACCCTCTCAGTGTGATCTGTACACAGTTTACAATACCCTGCACCCACGGGATGCCAGCTATGTTGTCAAAGTCTACTGTCCAGGTTGTAGCACTGACCTCATCACAGGGTAACAGGATGAAGTGGTGTGATCTGGCACAAATTGAACAATAATAGACTTGATACATTTATGGGTTTAAGATTGAGAAATCCTACTGGATCATTGGAAGCAGCCAGTTACACATATTTCATACAACTGTCACCCTGATGACTCCCAGGACAGAATGTTCACCCATCCCTTCATGTCACATCTCCCATTTCAGCAGTTAGCATCATTCTGCGACAGTGTCCTGGGATATCCTCAGTGTATGAGAAACAATGACCCCCTCATCTGAAGGAAATGGCATTAAGTATTCTGGGCCTCCTGTGCCTCCTTCACATCCTGACAATTGTTTGGTTGTGACTTCCCCATGCGGAGGCTGTTCAGCAGCTATTGGAGGTTGCTGTTGATCGTGGACTCACTGATGTATCTGTTCGTTTTCCATTTTTCTGTGCCTTCATTGCATCACAAAAACAGCAACAGCAATGATAATCTCTATTGTAGCAGAATCTATTGTGCATACTCCCAATGAACTGGTGTGGGGAACATCAGAAACAGAACAGGTCCTTAATAATACTTGCAGTCAGCACACATTTCATTTGAAAAGGCATAATCCTCTGCACAGTGGGACAAAGAGGTCTCAGACAAGAAGAACCATTGAATGACTTTACACAGACCTTTGATATGGGCATCTTATTCTGATGAATGCATCACAAGCCATGTAAATACTGCATGATTATTAATAACTTTCCCCATCCCCACATTCTAAATCAGCCATGAAAGACAGCCCTGTGTATCAGAGCATGTTAGCAATTCTTTGCAGTTCAAAGTGAGAGGATATCAGCTTTTGTTTTCTATGCAGCCTATGAGATCATGGATTGTCTTCATGAATTATGGCCCACAGGGGTCACTTTTAAAGTCAGCTGTGATTACCTCTGCTTCACCATGATCTACAATGACCAATGATATGGTCACAATTGCTTGTGTTCCACAATTTTGGACACTGCATGCATTTCACATGCAAGATATTATGATTATAGGTGAGTCCAGCCTGTACTGTGAAAGTTCCTGATTAATGAAATTGCCCCTTGAAAAGTTACACATGGCTCACACTCTGGGTGTAGTCGCAGCCATTTTCCAGTTCCAGTGTGCATTCCTGAATTGCATGGGTACAGAAGGCAATGCAGGTCATGATTGGTGGAGCAAATCAGATACTCAGCCTGGTAGACAAGAGCCCCCTGAAACCTCCATGTTCCTTTCTCCCTGGGCATTCTTAGTTAACCCATCAGGACTGAGTTTCCATATTCCCACAAATCTTTTTGAATTACCACTTTATCTCCTAACATTACCTGTGAGTCCAAGCCCTACAACTTAGTAGTACAACCGTTATCCTACATTATTCCCCTGTCAAAGTCGGGTGGCCGTGACTGTCAATGATCTCCTATTTTGCAGTAACCCATGTCCTCCAATGCACCGTCACCTCCTACCTTTACATGTTGAGTTTCTGCCCCTTCACAGTTCTTGTCATCTCTGCATTCTAGTATGCTGCTTCCGCTCCCCAGAACTGACTTCTCCAACTGCAACCCCTGATAACCCATCTTGACTTTCATTGAGCTGATCCCCAGGACTGGCCATAGCTCAACCCGTCACTGATCAATTTGGATGGACATCCCCCAGTGATCAAGTCCCTGACTGATCTCTGTGCAGTTCCCCAACTGGTTGCACTTGATCTGCAAGACTGATTATGGCCGCCTCCCAGGACTGCAGCAATATGGACCACCTGACCCTGACCACCCCAAGCGGCGACTAACCGGGTCCAAGCTCTGGGCTGATACTGGATGATGCCTTTGACTTAATGTAGTGGGAGCCACTGACTGAAGGCTTTGGTCTTTGACTTGTCTGAGAAATATTCCCCATAGACTCTGAGACATGGCCATTTAGCATATGCAGTGTGTTTGTCACATAAACTGCTGGCACATGGTATAGGTGCAACTTTGAGGTATTACGGTGCCATACAGTAAGATGTCCAACCTTTTGATTGATCACTGCTAACCATGACAGACTGTCAGGCTTTCTGTCTGAGCTGAAAGGCAAGATAAGACAGAAATGTTGTGAACCTGTAACTTCTGAATGATACAACAAAGCATAAAAAGGCAAGGCAAGGCAGAGATCCTTCGAGTAGCCAAATAGGTACAAAATGAGTGAATGTGAACGCAGCAAGTAAACAGCCCTGAGACACACAACTGGTGGAATCCATGAGACAAATGGGTGGTTGTCCTTACATGCAAAGTGTCCTGGCAGCAGCATTACAATAATAGGAACCAACACACTCTAAAGTGCAGCATTGAGGGACAGGATTGTATTGTGAGTAGGTCAGAGATGTACGATGAGGATGCAGGGATACTGTAGTTGTTTGATGCTAACCTCTGTGGTCAGAGGGTGCACACAGTCACTACCCATGGAATGTGTCATGAGATGTTGGTGACTGATATCCAAGATGGATCCCCAGAGGAGAAAGTGCTGAGCTGGAGTTGTCAGATACTCACTCTGACTTTAATGGCAAGAGTTGTTGCCATCTCCAGTTTCTCTCCAGCCCATGGGACAATATGAAAATATGTGTCAATGAGGCAACATTAGATACCAAGGGCATGCAAATGAGTCTCTCATCACCTATTAGCCGGATTCTCATCTTCCTGTTCAAAACTCAGTTGCAGAATTGTTCTTTTCTTGATGTCAAAAATGTCACTAGTATCGATCTCGCCATTCTCCTAACTGCCTCACCAATGCCCATGTTGTTTAGAGGCTGGGAAGATTCTGCCCACTCTTTCTGTCATCAGTCATTTGGGGTGAGGTGAATCTGAGCTCTAGGGAAGCTATCCACCCCCTTGAGGAAATGATGGCTCATTAAGAGTCTTGATGAAGATAATTCAAGGAAACTAAAATAGGTTTTAAGTTGGCTGTCACTTTCCTTATGCAATGGGGACAGACCAACTGCTTGGAGACCAGCACCCAATGGAAAAGGTGCCAGCGCTCCAGTTACCCTGGGTACCCGCCTTGTCTGCAGCTTACCTCCTCCAACCCCACTTCTTTAATAATGGAGGACCGGCTGAAAGAGCATCTTACCTTGCAGTGTATCCGGGTGCTTCTCTGAAGTCGGAAGGCTGCCATATGATCCTTCAGCTTCAGAGCCTGCCACAGGAAATGCATCCAAATGATCCAACATGAAAATCTTAAATTGAATCAGCATCACCCATAAGTGGTTCCTGCTTCCCCTCTCCCCCACGTAAACATCAGCTAGATTAACTCCAGTTATCAACTGACTGTAATCGATTACTTGAATGTGCAAGTTGAAATAATTTAAATATTTACTGCTAATATGTTTTATTTTCAATGAAGTATTATGATAAAAGGATATAATGCTGTGGAATGGCAGAAAACATAACAGGGTGAGAAAAAAACCTCAGTTCAACATTTAGTCATTTAGCCCCATAAACCCATCTATTATCATAGATCTATCCTGTAATGTTTTAAGGATAACCTAAGGTTGCTGCATTCTAACATTGCATCAGTAATTTACATTGTTTTGTTAGCTACATAGGCAAATTGAAAAGATTCAAATGAACATATTGGATCTCTGTCCTATTTTATGCAGGCTGATGAGTGATGGCAAGGCCCAAATCACTTGGAAGCTTAGATGAAAGCCATTAGTCCCAGATGATGGATATTAATAAATAATAAGTGGCTCACCAAAGTAAAAGCAAATCTCAATAAATGTTTTAAATGACAATTTTGAAAGTTAAATCAATAAAGAAGCACCTATAAGCATGGAAAACATCTTAGTCAATAGGTATTCCAAGGTTATTTGGGAATAATCAAAAATTTGAACAAAAGCAATCAGTTCCTCTCTACTGGCCTTCAGTATGTCTCATTCTATATAAGATTTCACCAGGAGCACAGCTATCAGGAGATCTTTAAGTTGTCAAGTTATGTATGAACATTACCATGCATACCATCCACTTCAGCAGCTTTTCTTGGTAAAATTATTACATACCAACATTGGAGTAATAACCTGACTCTCACTCTGAGCTTTATTTTAACGTCTGTTTCCATACATTTCAACTCAAACTATAGTGAAGATTTGATTGGCAGAGCTTTGTCTGCTGGGATCAAGATACTAAATCAATGTAATTTGTTAATTGCCTTCATAACCTTGAGGAGGTTTTTTTTATCGAATGGCTCAATCATCAAGATTGCATTTTGGCTGTTGTTATTGTGCTTTATTGCAACACACTGTTAAATAAAACAAATCTGTCTTTGAAATAAGAAAAATCTGCTTTAACCCATTCTTGGTTGTCCCTGTGTACCTTAAGTCTTAGATCAGTACAGTATTCATGAACAGTGTGTAGCAATATTATCAATGTGGCTCAATTGGTAATGCTCTTGACTATGTTAGCTGCTTTAGTTTAAGCTTTACTCCAGAAACCCGAGCATTATATTCAGGATTACACTTCAGAGTCACTCAGAGGGATTGCTACACCGTCTGAGATTAGATTAGATTCCCTATAGTATGGAAACAGGCCACACGGACCCACCAAAAAGCAACCCACAAAGACCCATTACCCTTGATTGATGTAGCTAATGCTATGGGCAATTTAGTACGACCAATTCACCTAACTGGCACATCTTTAGACTATGGGAGGAAACTGGAGCACCAGGAGGAAACCCACGCAAGACACAGTGAGAATGTGCAAACTCTACAGTCACCCAAGGCTGGAATTGAACCTGGGTGCCTGGCACTGTAAGGCAGCAGTGCTAACCACTGAGCCACAGTGATGGCGTCCTTTGAACGAGAACACTTTTGCTTTCCCAGAAAGATAAAAGATTTTGTGACAGCATTTTTCACGACAGGGAAGGTATCCCTGGTATAAAAGTAGGAAATGCTGGAAATACTTGGTAGGTGAAGCAGCCCCTGAAGAGAGAAACAGAATTAACATTTTATGTCAAGGACATTTCATCGGAAATCACCTTGACTTGAAGTATTAGCTTTGCTTCTCTCTCTCCACAGATCTCCTGGACCTGCTTAACAGAATTCTGCAATCAGCTTTGTGGTTGTTTGAATCCCTGATATTGCTACCCTGCCTTATCAAAGAAGTGTACATTCTTTTAAACAAGTTATCCATGTAAAACAGCTTTTGAATAAACTCCTAGGCTGCCATTTTCAGAATTGTTTGCTATGTTATCTCTATCAGTAGATAATTACAGATGTTTGGACTCACCCTTAATCCTGTTATTTTAGTGATGTGAAGGGAAGTTCAGAGCAACAGGTTGGGCTAAAGAAAATACAGAGGCCTCTCGACAAGGATACAGTTTTGAAAACACCCTGCAGTAAAGCACCCTGCTGTTTCAGAAGTTGTTATCTTCTTGTTACAACCTGTGAACAGCCCATAATCAACAATGGTTCCTCCCTCTTTTGTTTGTAGCTACTGACTCATGGTCTTTCAGTAACTTGGCATTGTCTGAAATTATTTGCATTACATTGTTTACCATACTGGATATGGCATTAGCGTGATCAATCATAGAGTGTAGAAAGAGTCCAACTTTCTTGATTGTATATTTTCTGAATCTTTTGCAAGGTTCTATCTCCCCCTACAGTCAAGCTGCAATTCCTCTAAGTATACATTTCTCTCCGCATTTTATGAAGGTTAACAATTGCCCTGTTTGCTCATTTATACATGCAATTGAAAAAGTTCTCACCTTACATTATACAATATAATTCATTTCAAAAATGAAATCCAAGACAAATAATAACACCTTTTGATTAAAAGAACAAGCCACCATCAATGACAGTATAAATGTAAAGGAGCAGGAGCATTACCAATATGATTCTCTGCTTATTGTGATCATCCTCTGAGAAGAGGGGGAGTGCACAACTTGGCTTGAGATTGTACCAGATTCTGAGAGCACACAGGGATAAGGAAGACATGGCATTCTTGGGAGGGGACAGCAAGGACAGAATGAAAAGTTTATCTTGATATAACATTCAGACATTTCCAGGCAAAGGAACCAGTTATACAACTTTAATAAGATTAACTCCAAATTAAAGAAAGAACACAATAAACATATTGAGTTGATAAACTAAGATCAGATAATTGACTTTATTCATCTATGTTATGGTCTGATATTCAATCCTGTTAAAGACATGTGAGCTAAAGGTAAAGTTGCCCTTATGCTACTGGACCATAGGGTTGCTCTCTCGTTAGGTGAGACTACTGCTGGTGGTTTAACATTAGGGAAAGCACGCCTCAAGCAAGGGGAGAGGTTGAGAAGGACAGTCCTTAATAGTAACCTCAGCTGGTGTGGGAATTCAATCCATGATATTAGCACCACTTTCCATCACAAACCAGCCATCCAGCCAACTGAGCTAACCAAATAGTTGATCATCAAGGATTGGGGAAAGAAGGTAGCCTCTTAAACCAAGGTATGGTCTCTCCAACCTAGAGATTGTATCCAATAAGATCAAAGAGTGAAGTGGGTGTAGTGAGAGACACAAAACATTCCAGTTGCAAGCTTGGCTTACCCAGTATTTTCCTGCTCAGCACCCCTTGGAATAGCAGACCCGCAAATTCACACATCTTCTCTCCTCAGGCAACTCCTCCATGTTGTTATGTCTAATGGTCAGTGTGTCAGGATGCCTTTAAGAAAGATATTCATGATATCATCACTGTATAGAACCTTGTGATCATTGGGTAAAGTGTTTCTGAACCATTTTACCTTGAAGCATAACACACTGCTGAAAGTATGCTCCTCTGTTGAAATCTGGCTGCTTAATATTAACCAAGACACTTTTGTGACTGAGGAATGTAATGTTGGTACACAATAGCTGCAATAAATATCTTGCAGTGTACTTAATGTCTATATCCACACCCAGTTTCTTATATTGTGTGACTTCTGACATTACAAAAGCTGCTAGATAATCATTACACCAGCTGCTAAGGGAAAAGTACTGATCTAAATTTTAATTTAACTGGGATATCAAATATCTTAATTATTTACCTAACAGTTTCACGGCTTATCCACTGCCCTTCAAGCTATTCCAAGCTAAGTCTAGAAGGAGGGCGAATGTTGGATTCCAAGCCTTATACCACTTTCCGGGGCTTTGACAGATCTGCCTTCAGCTGCATTTCACCACTTCCTTCCATGACTGCTCTTTAGCAGTTAAAGTTCCACCACTGTTGCTGGATAAGACTGATCATGCAAGAGGAGATAGTGAGGTCTGCAGATGCTGGAGATCAGAGTTGAGAGCGTGTTGCTGGAAAAGCACAGCAGGTAAGGCAGCATCCGAGGAGCAGGAAAATCGACGTTCCAGGCATGAGCCCTTCATCAGGAATGGCTCCAGCCTGAAACATCGATTTTCTTGCTCCTCGGACACTGCCTGATCTGCTGTGCTTTTCCAGCAACACACTCTCAACTCTGAGCATGCAAGAGGTCAGGGTATAACTAGCCACTAACTAATTCCATGGGGGATTTGAGAGTCTTCTGGGAACATAATGAAAGCTGGAAACTGATCAGAATTATCTAACTTTAAAATATTTGAATAAGTTAAATAGATGTTCTGTGGCCAGCTGTCTAACTGCCATAGATTGGACAGGTAACTATTACTTAGAAAGGTATTGAGCATGCACTGATATTATATACAAGTGGAAATGGTGGTATGTCCCTTTTCTAGTGATCCAGAACCCCAACTAATGTTCTGAGGACATGGGGGTCTGAGTACCACTAGAACAGATGCTGAAATTTGATCTCAATTTTTAAATTAAATCAGGATTAATAAACTAGCACAATGACAACCACGCAAGCATTACTAATTGTAAAATCCCATTTAGTTCACCAATGTCCTCCAGGAAAAAAAATCTGCCATCCCTACCCGGTCTGGCCTACATGTGACTTCAGACCCATCGGACTGTCCTTTATACTGAACTGTCCTCTAAGCAATTAGGAGAAGCAATAAATGTTGGCCTAGCCTGTGGCATCTACATTCTGTGAATGAGAAAAGAAAAATATGATCCTGAAAACACAGTATTTCTGCCGAGGAATTTCTTTGATGAAATAAGTGTAATGTAAACAGATGAATCTAACTGTCTGCAATGGTATAATCAGTATTAGTTAAAAGTACTGGCAATGGATTAGAAAATATATTCGAATTGATGCTTGAATTAAGAATTTAAATTTGAATTAAAATAACACAGATTACTGGAATAGTTTTATTTATAAAATGGTCCAATCAACATTAATGGATTTTTATTAACTTCCTTTGTCACAAATCATATATGACAAAATCTGTACAGCAGTATTTAAATTGAAATATGTATAGGTGATGTGAGATGGCAAGATAAACTGATGATCTGCCATTGTCATGCTGAGATATTTATGCTATCTCCCATAAAATAAATATGAATGAAATATGGTCATATAGTACAGAAAAATTCAATGAACATTTAGTAAAATATGGGCAGCATGGTGGCTCAGCGGTTAGCACTGCTGTCTCATAGCACCAGGGACCTGGGTTTGATTTCTGCCTTGGGCGACTGTCTGTGTGGAGTTTGCACATTCTCCCTGTGTCTGCACGGGTTTTGTCCGGATGCTCTGGTTTCCTCACACAATCCAAAAATGTGCAAATTAGGTGAATTGGCCATGCTAAATTGCCCGTATAGGGTAAATATAGGGTAGGGGAATGGGTCTGGGTGGGTTACTCTTCAGAGGGTCGGTGTGGACTTATTGGGCCAAAGGGCATGTTTCCATACTGTAGGGAATCTAATCTAATAAATACAGGTGTATTAGAATCACACACACTTGCATGTCTAGGCTCAAGCTAAACAATTCAGATGGACAGTAACATGTTTTGCTTAACTTTTCATGTTGCAAGTGAACACTGCTCAGTAAGATGGAGATTGAGAAGTTAATATCATTAGGTTACATGTCATGATATAGGCATGATATCATGAGCATGTGCCTTAAAGTTGGACTACATATCTGCTACAAGACAAACCACAACATCTACCTTTTTCCACACAAAAGAAATCTGAAACAGATATACATCATTTAACATAGGCATGTGCTGTCGATTCAACAATTAACAAGATTAATATTCAAATTTCAATATAGTGTTTTAGAGGTTTGAACTCATCTTGATCTGGTGGTTGTAAATCCATCTGGAGAGGTGTATGTTATGCTGTATCAGTCCTGGCTGAAAACTTGATTGTCCAGCCACTGGCTGCTCTGACTCAGCTTCTTTACACAAACATTGTCAATGGAGGTTTCATCCTCACTCCCCAAAATCACAATTGGCGCATAATACATCGGTTGGAGCTGAATTTTGTTCCCTTGCAAGGTAGCACCAAAGTTGGTAATGACTTCATATGGCCTGAGCCGATTGTATATCTGAGAAATCTTTGCTCACGCCAAGATATTTGTAACAGGACTTCTGATTCACACTGATGCTGGTCTGCTGTATAATTGTGATAGTTCTCTACATGCTCACCAGTCGTGCATTTCTTTTGCTCAATGCTGGCATTGAAAAAGAACATTCTGTGTTTAAAAATAGTTCTCCAGTTGATTGCTAGGCACATCATTTACACTTGCCTTCCAAGCATAAGTTGTACTGGGGATGGTCATTCTTTCTCCATTGGCTTTTCATGAAAAGTGCGGCATTGCAATGAGCACGTCTGGTTTTGCAGTTTAATACTTAATGAGTTGGGTATGTACCATATGTTCTGCTAGACCATTTGAGCATGAATCATGGGTGACAATGTGTTATGGATCACTTCCCATTTTGAGATTTTTGCCTCACCATTCAAAACCTGGTTGGAGAATTCAAAGTTTTGTTCTCAACTTGGCGAATGACATTTCTGTCAATCTTGCCTTGTTTTCCCAACTGACTCGTCAATGCCCAAATTGTTCAGGGGATAGGAAGATTTTGCTTTTCACTTCTAAGTTGAGATAGAGGGTGAAACAATAAAGGTCAATGAGGATAGGCTGAGACTGATGGAAGTCAACACGACTGAGTCTTAGTGAGATCCTATGGATTGTACAAAAAGGGACACAGCTCAGAATGAAAAATCGGAGCTTGAGTAGGGAGAAACTTAGAAAATTAATTGTTAAGAAGATTCTGTGTAGTATCCTACAAAACATTTATTTTCAGTTATGGAACCCTTGATGCTGTTATGAATTCTACCATCTTTAAATGGGGAGAGTTAAAAATATCAGTGAATTTTACAAATGAAAATATATTTTTCTTAAAACCTTTCTAAACCAGTTAAAAATAACAGCTCCAAGTGTTTCATTTATATTTATTAGCATCTCTCAAATGAGAGGGATATTACTAGGCTTGGCTGTAAATATAACGATTTTCCCACTTCTTGACTCTACTAAAAGCTGCTTTCCACTTGTATGGTGTTACTCCTTCAATGGCATTTTCAATCAGAGCTTTTAAGTGGATACACTGGTAGTCACTTATATTTGGAAAAGCTGTAGCAGTATAATCTTTCCTGTTGTTGATTACAGTCCATTTGAGTGAAGACCAGGCTGATTCTAAAGGACTAAGGTGAGGGTAACTGGGAGGAAAGTACAAAAGCTCATGGCCATAATTTTGAGCAATTTTAGGACAGCAAGAAATATTATCTATTTGAATAGTCGATGAAGTCTGTAATGGTACATTCTGGATGACATCTGTTTTCTGTGGTAGAATTTCTGATGAGTCATCTGTATAGTGCTTCAATCCTGAAGAAATAACACTTTGTTTTGGTTTGATCACCACTGTGCATTTTCCATAGGACTTGCTGAGCACTTGGCATAATTCTTTGAAAATCTCTTCTTTAGTACCTATAGTCTTTGGAGATGTCCACTGTTCTCTTGATTGGAAGAAGACTCTGTATTGCCAAGGAACCCATCCTCTAGCTCCCCCAGCGTGGATCAGTGTCAATCCTTCTGATGGGGACTTGGATTTGACTATACTGCAGAAGATGTCACCTGTTATCAGATTTTCAGAAACATGTGTTTCACCCAAATAAACAGTGTAAAGTCCGTCATTTTGAAAATTTCTCAATGTCTTCAAGTATTGCAAGCATTGATGTCTCCTTAAGCTACTAAGTTCATTTGAGTACATCTTAGATCTTAGAAGTAATTTAGTGAAATTTGGCATTTTGTTTCATGCAGGATAGTTCTTTTATGATTAACTAATTGAGGGAAAAGCTACCATAACTCAAAAGATGGAGTAATTTTATTTCTCATTATAGTGGATGGAGGGGATTGCTCATGACAACACAATGCATGAGATGACATTGGCATGACATCGCAATAGACAGTAATGACTGAATATCATTTTGCAACAGGAGAGGAAATCAAAAAATCTGTCACATATCCACCTCCTAACCTCAGCTTGATAACTGGGGCATATCATCAGCCCAACCTCTCACCAGAAAAGAGCAATGTAAAGGAAGAGAAAAAAAAGTTGGAAAAGGGAAGTAAATATGTGACTCATTGGATTCAATAATAATATCCCAATTGCTGACTGTGTCAGATTTTGTGACCCCAAAATACAAAAGACTCAAATGAATTGGTTGAGCTATGTGACAATGTTCAGAATTAAAAATGCATCACTTATGGAAGACCAGTTCTGAATAGCATTGAAAACTGTTAAAAAAAAGAACAAAATAAGTGATAAGTTCCCAATTTCTCTTAAATGTCATCTGGAAATTAAATAGTGTAAAAATAGATTGACAGTATCAGCCAATTCCATTTAAGTATAAAGAAAAAAAAAGGTTTCATTCTTGTTAATTGTCCTCCTTCAGCAGATAAAATAAACTTTGGAAGAGACTTATGGCAGGGTACAAAATGCGTAGGGGTTTGAAAGAAAAATATTTTTAATTGTTGGCTGCATGATTTTCAACTGAAAAAAGGCAAACAGCAACTAGAAGCTTGTTAGGAACTTAATTGCCTGCTTGAAATCAAATTCTGGTAATATCTTAAAAGGTGTGTCCACAAAACAAACTGGAGGTCTTTCAGATATGCAAACTGAACATACAGCTGTTATGAGATGTGAATTGCAGTTTTCAAAGGAAAATGAGTACAGCATATATTCTGGATATAGGTTTGCTCGCTGAGCTGAAAGGCTAATTTCCAGATGTTTCGTTACCTTACTAGGTAACATCTTCAGTGGACCTCATGCGAAGCAATGCTGAAAATTCCTGCTTTATATTTATATGTTTGGTTTTCCCCAATGAACCTTTCAGCTCAGCGAGCAAAACTACATCCAAAACCTCAACCTGAGCTACAAATCTTCTCAAAACTTGCTAAGAGCATATATTCGCCTATATCAGTGTCATTTTTCAAACATTGCCAACAACTGAAAACTTCTAACAGGCTCCTTTTATCTTTCCCAGGGATTCTGATAAGGAAGTTTTTCAGGTATTTTTCAAGATACTTATGGAAACATAAAACAAAGCACAACAAAAGTTAACAAAATTCTTCTGGCTTAATGTTGGCTATTCTCATACTGCCTGAAACACTGAACTTTCACATGTAGTTTTATGTGATATGATTTTGATTACATCAAAAAATATTTTAAACACATTTTGTAGTCAGCAGTTAGGTATTAAATGTTCCTCATTTGTCCCAAAGAAAGCTGGCGTCAAAGATTCAACAATCTCTGTGGGATGATTTTTCATTTATGGAGCATTGTTTAAATCTAACACAAAATGAGTTGGTGAATGACAGCAGTGATGTCAGAAAGGTGGTAGACAGCCAATCATACTGAAGTAGTCACATACTATAAATGAGGAAGTTAAAAGCAGTTAAAATAATTCACTTTTAATTTTCAGACAGCAAAAATAAATAACAAGGATAAAGCTTGAAGTTCAAGTAAAGGTGAATTTTTAAAATGAAATTTTAAAGAATAATGGTTTATTAAAACCATTACAGAGAAATTTATCATTCCACAATTATAAAATTAACTCTTCAGTGCCAGTGAGGGTGGTCATAAGTATATTACTAGTTACATTTACTTCAACAAATTGTAACATTTTCAGGAACTTTTATAGCAATATTAACTGCATATAAATGCAAATGTTTGATAATTCTAATGATTTACATGAATGCTGTATGGAGAGATGTAATGCCTCAGCACTCAGCTGCACATCTTCTGGAGCAGTATAGAATCAACAACTGCTGGAATTCCAGGTTAACGTATGCACGTGCGATTCAGGAATTGCTGTCAGTTTTAGTGGTGGTAACAATGAATATTAATGGTTTCACCATCACTGCTGCCAAATTAGACCATATATTACCATCCACTCCAAAGGTTAACAGGCAAAATTCCAACACATTCATCACTTTGTTCAATTTTTATTAAACTATGATACACTGCTCAGTACTGAAAAATTCCAATCTGCAGCAAATTTTATGTCAAATATTTAATCACCTCAGTCCAACATCCAGGCAGAAAAGTTATTGATGGCATGAATACTTCAATTAATTATGCTGATAGTAAAAAATGCAATCACACATTGCTGAAATTAAAACTAAATGTTTTATTTAAAATCTTCTGTTTTATTAAAACGTTAATTTCAGGCTGCTCTCTATAAAATTATAAAGTACAACACAGTTGATTAAAGAATCCTGGTAGCAATACAAGCAATTAATCAATTACATGTGCCTTAAAAACAAGTCATGGCTATCATTTGTCAGACAAACCTCTGTCCCAGACCTAGACAGTAGACAATTTGGTAACAATATGTTAAAAACTCATAACTAAAAAAGCTGTTTGTTAGTTATAAACCAAAAGTAGATAACACATTGCTGGAAATCAGAAACAAAATGTTGGAAACAATTCAGCAGGTCAATTCGAAACCTGAGGGAAAAGACAATTTTACATTTCTATTGTCAAGGAAAGTGTTGAGAAAAGGCAAAACCAAAGAAAGGCCAGAAATAGATAAGCTGTTTGAGTAGAAGACAGGATTTCTTTAAAAAGCTTCAGTAACATGAACAATAAACAATAGTACAAAGCACAAAAATAAAGATACATGTAAGACAGAGAACTTGTGAATACCTTGAATGGTACAAGTACATTGCAGACATAAAATGGAAACAGGAAAAGTTGGCAAAGTAAAATAGAATATAGCACCTTAAGGAGAAGAGAAAAGCAGGCTGAAACTAAGGGTGCAGATTGAACTATTAACAAACTGATATTGTCTTCCAAGTAGTCACCTGTCTCATTTTGCCCCAGAGATGCTGCTATAGAACCGCCGCCTCATCGGATAAAAGCAAAATAGAAGAAATCTGAAAGAAAAGCAGAAAGTGCGAGACAAGCTCAGCAGGTCAGGCAGCACCAATGGAGAGAGAAACAGGCTTAACACTTTAAGTCCAAAATGTCACTTCTTTGGAACTCTTCATGGACTTGAAATGTTACCTCTTCTTCTAGCTCCCCAGATGTGTCCAGATCTGTTGAGTTTCTCCAGCACTTCTCCAGCACTTACATCACATCATCAGCATGATTCTGTTGATATTTCATGGTAGGGGAAGATAAGTTGGCAGTTGAGGCAGGAGACCTCTATTAGAATAATTTGCATCCTTGGTAACAGTAAAAATTCTCTTTCTTTAAGATGTTGGAGTCCATCTTAGAAATATATAGCATTTACAGGAGCAGGACATATATCCCAAGAAGATTATGTTGGTATTTATTTTCTATAGTTATCTAACCCCATCAGAATTTTTCCTATTCTTTCTTTGTTGTGTGTTTATATAACATCCCCTTAAATGCATTTATAATATTTCCCCCATTCATTGCATAAGGTGATGAGTTTCACATACTAACCATTGTCTGAATAAAAATGTTTCTCTTGAATTCTTGTTTGATTTATATGGCAGACAGTCTGTAATTAGCCACAGTCCACAGGAAACCCTGGGCATCTCCAGTTTCAGAGTGAGATAAATGTTTATTTCCTGAATCGTGCCATTTTGCATCAGGCATGGCGGACCATAAATCTCTCCCATTCTTACAGCCTGCCATGAATATGTTGGAAGAAATAGCATGTTAACTATCGCTGTTCAGAAATGCCATGGATTCTCCTTCCATGGTCAACAAGGCCTGAACTGGTACTTAAAGCCAGAGCTTCTGGTTTAGAGGCAGAGGTGCTACCCATTGCACCACAAGATTTCCTGAATCGTTTCATTGACAATCATATACTTATGGCACCTAGTTCTGATCTGATCCACAAGTGGAAATATCTTCTCTATTTTAGATCTCTCAAACCCTCTCAGAATCTTAAAGTGGAGTAAGTGGGTAAGCGGATAAGTGGAGCTGAGTCCACAAAAAGATCAGCCATGATTTTATTGAATGGCAGAGCAGGCTCGAAGGACCAGATGCCCTACTCCTGCTCCTAGTTCTTATGTTATGTTCAATGTATTTGATGTGTGCGTATCAGCCATAATCAGCTTATCACTCAGTTTTCTTACTTCTACAGAAAAAGGCCCCAATCTGTTCAACCATTAATATTAAGTCTATTCTGATGTCATTCTCATAAATCATTACTGTTCCTTCTCCAAGGTCTCTACATACTAATATCGAGACCGGAAATGTTTACAATACTCATGGTCTAACCAATATTCTATAGAGGTTTTCTACTTTTCTATGTTAGCTTTCGAGAAATGAACCATCATTCTGTGTTTGTTTTATATAATCTTATTAACATGACTTTGTTTCATTATACTAGACTTTCCTATTTCCATTTCTTGCCTGCTGTATCCCTCATGAACCCACACCACAACATCAATTAATTGCTCATTGTCTGTTTAAAATGTCTCGCTTTATTTAAATAGCTTCTACACATCATTTCACGCTAGCAACACTTCAAGCTTTTAAACATCCCCTATTCTCACAGGTTACTCCACTTCTGCTCTTGTATCAGCATGTGTATCTGTACAAAAGCCATATGTAATGATAGAGAGAGAAATTAATTCATGAAGTGCTGCTAAGCAGATTATGCCCATTTCCCAGGGACAGACAGCATTGTGGGACTCTACCTAGCATGCTAATAAGACCACAAGACTGTAAAACATCAAAGCAGAAGTCGGCCATTCGGCCTTTCGAGTATGCTGCACCATTCAATGAGATCATGGCTGGTCTGATAATCCTCAACTTCACAGTCTTGCCTGTTCCCTTTTGCTGCACAGCTTTCCTCATGAATATCATTGCCTATTGGTAGGGGGTTGTGAATCTTTGAAATTCTCTATCCTAAAGATCTGCAGAAGCTGAATCTTTGAATATGCTTAAGGTAAAGATGGATAGATTTCCAATTATCATTGTGGAAAGGACTATGTGTAAAAGGCGTTGAGGTATTCAATCAAGCACGTTCATTTTAAGTGGGGCAGCAGGCTCTTTGGCTGAATGGCTTACTCCTGTTCCTAAATACCACACAGAGAGTCAATGTAATCTGCATGGCATGGTTTAAACTGCAGACGTAACACATTTTCCCCCCATCAGTGCATTAAGAAAGTTTATAAAATTGATACAGACACACAGCTAATCCAGTAGGATTGCTATTAAAAAAATTGAGAAAGGTACCTTATATTTTTTTCAACACTTTTCAAAAATCACTTTGTCACAAAAGATATCACCTGGAAATGCATTTGTAAAATTATTATTACATGTTTTTGTATGCATTTGAAATCTTTAAAACCTGGACAACTTTACATAGAAACCCTTTTACTTTTGAAAAATTACATTGGTTACATTATCATCAACTAACTTTTCCGTTCTTGTATGAAAATAATAAGCAATGCTTATTATTCAGCAACACTGAACAAAATATCCAGTATGCACAGCTTCTAAGTTTCTTATGCCTTAAATTCGATTAATTTGGTTTTAAAGGGAGTCGCCCATGGACTAGTGCAGTTTCTAATTTACATTAGTTAGTCTATTATTGAAGTATTTTCAAAATGAGATTGATTTTGAAATGCAGTAAGATATGATGAAATGAATTTGAAAAGCAATAAGATTTCAGTGTCCAAAAGGCACATTAGCTGTTATGCTTACTACATGGAGCTAATTATTCAAATCCAATTTTGATATTCTTTTCTTCAGCCCCTATAATATATTTATTTAACAGTTGAACTACCTTTTAAATGATTTGTCTAAAATAACATTAATTCCATATTCAGGAACCACTTTCCACTGTTGTACAAGTAATTTTCAGAAATAAGAATTATGGGCCAAAAATGCCACCTATATTTTCCCTACTTAACTTAGCGACATATATCTTAAAAAGCCAACTCACAATTTTTCTATGTACATAACTCACTGAAGTAAACATTATTTCTGTATAAATCTTGTTAGTGAATGTTAACAAATTATTCAACAAAAGAATTTCAGTCAAGCTGATTTCAAAATTAGTGTTTACAGACTAGCGAGAAGCGGGAACTTGGATTCATTTATCCCCTGCTTGATTGAGAAATACTGATGCAATTGTATGATCCCACTACTCACTCTGTGCATTAGTCAAATGTAAAATCTGAATTGAAACACTTATGTTGTTTTAGTTATTGGTCTAGAAACATCAGGTGGCACGTCAATCATATGGGGTGTTAGGATATCTGGCATTTATGTTTAAAGAGGACTTTTGGGCATGAATAATTTGGCCTGCGTGCAAAGTAAAATAAAAATCATTTTATTATTTTAGGGAAGTTTAGAAAAGTAAACTTTACACACAGCAAAATATACCTCAGTCAATTTTACATCAAATTAACTTTAACTTGAATGATTATTTTAGTTATTTGGCCTGGACGTAATTATTGCAAATGCAATTACAATGGAAAATCAGTTTATTGCCAGAGTCATTGTCAATAGTAAATGGGTATTATAATAGAATGTGTTGGTGTATAAAAATATGTCATGTGTAGGACTTCAGATTCTGACACTGCTGAAGTAGTACACCAATATGGCAAAAAAAGGGTAAACTAAACGGCATGTGTACCAACTCCCTCAATCTCTTCATTTGGTGTTTTTTCAGTGCCAGAGGGGACAACATTTTCACTCAAAAGTGGAGTTTCATTTGGATGGCTGTGTACCTCAGATGCCTCTGACAACTGAGCATCAGTCGCATTTGTTGCCGCTGCTGAGGCATCATCAGTGGGGACAGATGCATATGTAGTAGATGTTTTCCTAGGTTCTTGCTTGACCCTTGAGAAAAAATAAATAATGAACAATTATGATATTCTTTACAGCTGTATTGCATTTTCCGTGCAAGTGAGAAAGCAAATTGACAAACATTTTTCCTTCAAGTTTAACTTCAATCCTAGCTTATGGTATTGTATGTATCTGGAACACAATCCTATTGACAGGAGCTAGCCAAAGGTTCTCAGCCAGAGTATGATCTGAAGATAGGAGCCTAACCAGAAAATATCAGCAATACTATAGGACTATGTGCAATGTTATGGAGGTGCAAGTATTCAGCCTTAGTGATGGGATACATATGAAGTCAGAAGTTCAACTGAGCATAAACTGTATGAAGCTAGTGAACAGTCTATTTTAGCCTCAAGCAATTCACAGATAAGGAGATGGAGTCGATGGCTAGGGAACAAATTTTATTGCAGAACTAAAGAAATTGGCTTTTGTCTTCCCTATAATTAGCTGGAACAAATGACTACTAAGCCTGTACTTATTGGCAGATTAATTATTGATAGTTTCAGTGATAGTTTCTGAGATAGTGGACAGGTTGAGAGGAGTGATGATTATGTAGCACTGGCTATTGCCAAAGTACTTTCGAAACTAATACTGTGCCTCTAGATTGTATTCTCTAGAGAACTGCTAATTGTATCAGTTAATGTGGAGGCCAGGAAAGGAAGTTTCATGGTCAGCAGTTTTGTGGGAATATGTTCAAGGTCAAGGAATATGGACTCGTGGACAAGATGCTCGCAGATAGTGAAGCAGTTAGAGAGAAGATGCAAATTCCAAAATAGCATAGGGGAATTGAAGAGAGAAAGTAGATATTTGATTGATCACCAGAGGTAATGAGAGAAGTTGAATGCATGGTCTCAAGCTTGATGACAATTATTGCCTGAGTTCCTTGCTCTATTAGAACTCTAGCAGGTATTAAAGCCTGACTGTTATCTGGGTACAATCAACTAATGTGCTCCAGGTGGGAACAATCAGGCTGGAAGGTAGTTCAGCTGATAGGCACTCAATGAAAGCATGTTTCTAGGGGAGGATAAAATCTAATGCTTTGTTCTCTTTTTGTTATTGAGTTGAAAACAGATAAAAAACACAGGCAAAAGAAAGCCTTTGTGAAACTTGAAGTTTGAAATATTAAGAATAGAATCGAAAATAATACTCACTGAAATTCAGTATCTTTCTCCATATTTTTCTTAGCCCTCTTCTTTGTCTTCTTTGCAATTACCCAGACAATTGCTCCAATCACAATTGCTGCCAGAATTGCCCCAATTATGGCTCCTATAATGTGATCATTCTCAGAAGCTACTTCAAAGAAGAAGAAAATGGGGATAAATTAGAATCAGTAAATAATTTGATCCATCCTGTCAGGCTATTGGCAGATACTTGATGCAATCAACATTAGATGTGAATCTAGAATGTGAGAAGCATTATGCTAACAACTAGTTTAGGATTGGGATTTGGATTCACAGTATCACTTGCTTGTACATACTAGAAATTACATTTTAGTCAACAGGACATTGTCCTTTGCAAACAGAAGGAATATGTACACATTTCACCTATTTCAAATCAACAAAATTAATTATATCTATTTTCTTGTTCATATTTCAGGGCAAAGTCTTGACCATAGAGTTCCTACTGTATGGAAACAGGCCATTTGGCCCAACAAGTCCACACCGAAACTCCAAAGAATAACCCACCCAGGCCCATTCTCCTACCCTATTACTCTTCATTTACTCCTGACCAATTGCACCTAACCTGCACATCCCTGAACACTGTGGGCAATTTAGCATGGTCAATTCACCTAACCTGCACATCTTTGTTCTGTGGGAGGAAACCGGAGCTCCCGGAGGAAACCAACGCAGACAGGGGGAGAATGTGCTAACTCCACACAGACGTCACCCAAGGCTGGAATCGAACTTGATGCTGAGAGACAGCTTTGCTAACCACTGAGCCACCATGCTGCCCTTAACCAGAGTCAACCTGCCTGTCTAAAACTTAAAAAAAAGCTTGGCACTTGGTTTTTCAATCATTATTTAACTTATGCTTTCTCAATGGCAGCCAGAGTCCACTTGTTCAGTACATTCCTGTGATACAGTATAAATGTTATTTTCCCTTTACTTTAGTAATTCTTGTGAATTGCCCTGATGATTCCAAGGCAAAACGTTTTGACAAAATGTATATTATCTTTCAGCAATACTCAAGTTCGGTAATACCAAACAGCCACTCTTACATTGCCAAAAAAACTAGCAAACACTATTGAATTGTTTTGGAAATGCTTCATAAAAAGGGACAACTCAAAATTGCAATTTTATGATATTTGAGGTGAAGTTGTAACATACTATACTATAAGGAAGTTCAACATTCTGTATCAGTCCAGGAATATTTGAGTGGAGAATGAAAAAAATAACAGCTTAAAGGGAAAAAATTCAAACATCAATGTCATGAAATTAGAGATATAAGGAAATACTCTCCCAGAAAGTGTTACACTTGTAGGAGTCATTGTAACCTCACCAGACCATGGGGCTGCTCTTCCATTAGAGAGACAGAGAGAGCAACGAGAGAGAGAGAGCCAGAGCCAGAGAGCCAGAGACCTCAGGGTCATTTCATTGTAATCTCAGCTGGTGCAGGAACTGAGCTGATGCTGGAGACAGCACTCTGCATTACAAACTACTATCCAGCCAACTGAGTGAGCCAAATTTCCCCATTGTTAATAGATTAACATGACATCCTTATCCTTCAAAATTGATCTAAAACAAAGAATTTGATATTTAGATTTTTATAAACTATAAGTTTCCCAAAAAGTTATCAATAATTGTTCTCCTACTTCTAACATTCTCATTGATAATTGTACAAGTAATCCCCATTCACTGTGGCATTCTGTTCTCTCACATTTCTCCACTGTCCTTCTCATCTCAGTTAAAGTTAACTCCTGTAATCCATTGAGGACGAAATATCTCTCACTGGATTCATTTTTCATTTCCCTTAAATCAATCTGGCACATTTCTCCCTTTACTTCTAGAGCAAGCTATCACTCTACTTTCCCCCATAACCTCAATGTAACTAATGTACATATATAGTGCAACAAATAAAATTTATTTATGAAAAATTAACAATGCAACTTTTGCATTTGGATTACAACATTGCTCTGCCTGTCAGTTTCTCAACTCCAAATTAAAAGTTGACATTAAATTTCTGTCTTGGTCTTAAAATTTTTACTTTTACTAATCTGCACTACTCTATTGATCATTGAAAATTGGCTCTGAACTAAGTTCACAGAGGCTGGTATCCCATCACCAAGTCAACCTTTAGTTACATGTGGAGAGTCCTTGACAATGATTCAGCCCCCTCAGAGCCAGCTTTCAGAGAGAACAGGATGTCTGACACTCCTGTTTTTTTTTGTGTGGGTGTATGTGTGCAGGTGTGAGACACAGTGAGAGACACAAAGTGCACAAATCTTTATTCAATTTCCACCACCAGGAAGATAGGAAAA
>NC_057724.1:45338976-45390297 GCF_004010195.1 Chiloscyllium plagiosum
TTGGCCAGGCCCAGGAGCAGGCCCACGAGGAGGTCTTCAGACCTGCCCTCCTTCCTCCGTACCGGGTGCCCAAAGATCAGGAGCGTGGGACTGAAGTGCAGCCAAAAACAGAGGAGAAGGTTTTTCAGAAAATCAAAAAGGGAGTGCAAACGCCCACACCCAATATACACGTGGTCCACGGACTCCACAGCATCACAGAACAAGCAGTTAGGCTGGGAGTCCGTGAACCACCGCAATCTGCGGTTGCAGGGGACCGCTGTGTGCAGCACCCTCCACCCCAGACACTCCTGTTTATATCTGTCAGCAAGGGCTCCCTGATTGGACAAGAATAACAGTCACAATCAGGGAACTCATAGTCTATGAGGTTCACCTGGCTGACCTCATTACAATCATTACAGTTTCCATTCCTATTAACAATGATCTTATTAACAAATTTTCCCACTCTCCTTATATGCCCAAGTTTAACAAGGTCTTAACTATACTTACAGAGTGCTGACAGATCGACAGTACATGTCTCATTTCCCAAACTATTGAATGCTGTGCATTGGTAAATACTATGTTCATGTTGTGAAACATTTGAAATGGTCAATATTCCAGTTCTTGGATCTTAAATACAAAACAAAATAAATGTGAGAAAATGAGTGAGAAGACTAAATGGAACAACTAAATGGGAAAAACTGAAAAAAATAAACTGTTACTTAGCTACTGTATTATTGAATATTTAAAATAATTTGTTTTTGATTCTTACCAGAAATATTTTGATGAACATTGTTAACAATTTCCACCCAGTGATACTTTGGAGTCGGTACACCTTGGTTAGAATGACAGGAGAGTGTTGCTGCATTGGTCTTCGCAGGATGAGTGGAAATAACACACGTTGGCTTTGAGGGTGGAACTATAACAAAATTAAAGTACTTCAACTGAAATGCATTAAACAAAGATTATTGAGGCAAAATGATAGAACATTTGATGTTATTGAAATCTTTTTGGGTGTGAAATTGTTCTGCAGAACCTTGTTTATTAATTCATGTTTCACTCGCTGAGAATGTAGACTTACTTGTGAGAATTTAGCAGGAAATAATTATCTCTCTATGGTAATTTAAGTACGTGAAATACATTTAAGCATCAGTGAATACTATTTTACAAGGTTTTTAAAAATATTATTTCTGCTTCCTGATGTTATTTTCAGGAACAAGGAATAATTGAAAATCTTTAAAAATGGAAAAGTGCATGTTTTCTTGCTACTAACTCTTCTCTGTTAAAACTGCAGTCAGGCCCATTGTCTTTTCCATCGAGAGAGAGAGAGAGAGAATTAGGCCAAATCAATTAGAATCTTCAACACAAACACTATCTATAATTTACTCTCTTTAATCATTAAATGTACATTAAGGGCAGAGCAATTGACAGCAACATTTAGAGACCAGACATAGAACGATTATAGAATTGGCAAGGTAGAGAGAAGAAATTTAGGAACCATGAGTAGAGGAAAATGAGGAGGGCTCTTCTGGTACAGTGTAATGTCCCTATCTCTGAGCCAGATGATCTGGGTTCAACTCTCACCTCCTCCAGAGTTATGTCATAGCATATTGGAGCAGGTTGATTAAAAATATCTCCAGGACAAAAAATTCTGAAGGTGTCCTTATGGTGCAGTAGTAATGTCCCAATTTCTGAGCCAGGAGACCCAGGTTCAAGTCTCACTTACTCCAGAGGTGTGAAATAACATCTCTGAACACATTGATTAGAAAATACATAGAGGAAAATATTGCAGTCTAAACCAAGTCTTTCCAAGTTAACGGTCCTCATGGGTTGTTTAAATGCATGACATTGAATGTCAATGGATAACTATTTAGTTTACAAAGTTAAAAAATCACACAACACCAGGTTATAGTCCAACAGGTTTAATTAGAAACACACTCGCTTTCGGAGCGACGCTCCTTCCAATCACCTGATGAAGGAGCGTCGCTCCGAAAGCTAGTGTGCTTCCAATTAAACCTGTTGGACTATAACCTGGTGTTGTGTGATTTTTAACTTTGTACACCCCAGTCCAACACCGGCATCTCCAAATCATGACTATTAAGTTTACATTAGTGTTCTCATTCAATTATATTATATTTGAAGTCGCTAGATGTTCTGGCCCAAACATTATCAATCAAACATTATCAAAAGCACTAAAAATAGTCATTTTCACGACTCAAGGCCACAGAATACAAATTGCTGAATAAGAAAGCTTGGATTTCATGAGTTAGATTGTTGGGGTATAGGGACCAAGGGTTGGGGACCAAGGGGTGGACGAGGAAAATCAGGTTGATAGTGGTCCCAAGAAAAAGAACTTGTAGAATGTCAATGAGATAACTTTTTTTTGGAATAGCTCACTAAGGAACAAGCAATTCTGAATCTGGTGATGTATAATGAAATAGACTTGATTAGGGAGTTTAAGGTGAAGGAATCCCATGGAAGCAGTTACCATAATGTGATAGAAGTCATCCTGCAGTTTGACAGGGAGAAGCTGAAATCAGATTACAAACTGAATTACTATTGAATAAAGGTAATGAGAGACATGAGGGAGAAGCTGGCCAGAGTTGATTGGAGCAGGGCAGGGCTAGCAGGGAAGACTGTGGAGCAATAATGGCAGGGGTTTCGGGAGGTACAATAGAAATTCATCCCAAGGAAGAAGAAACATCCTAAGGGGAGGATGAAGCAACTGTGGTTGACAATGGAAAATCAAGGACAGCATAAAAGCAAAAGCATACAATGTGGTAATGATTAGTGGAATGTCAGAGTCATAGAGTCAGAGATGTACAGCAAGGAAACAGACCCTTCGGTCCAACACGTCCATCCCAACCCAATCTAGTCCCACGTGCAAGCACTCGGCCCATATCCCTCCAAACCCTTCCTATTCATATACCCATCCAAATGCCTCTTAAATGTTGCAATTGTACTAGCCTCCACCACTTCCTCTGGCAGCTCATTCCATACTCGTACCACCCTCTGTGTGAAAACGTTGCCTCGTACGTCTCTTTTATATCTTTCCCATCTCACCCTAAACCTATGCCCTCTAGTTCTGGACTCCCCAACCCCAGGGAAAAAGCTTTGTCTATTTATCCAATCTATGCCCCTCAATTTTGTAAACCTCTATAAGGTCACCCCTCAGCCTCCGACGCTCCAGGAAAACCAGCCTCAGCCTGTTCAGCCTCTCCCTGTAGCTTAGATCCTCCAACCCTGGCAACATCCTTGTAAATCTTTTCTGAACCCTTTCAAGGATAGTAAAGAAGGCATTTGGTCAGAATATTGAGTATGGGAGTTGGGAGGTCACGTTGCAGCTGTACAGGTCATTGGTTAGGCCACTGTTGGAATATTGCATACAATTCTGGTCTCCTTCCTATTGGAAAGATGTTATGAAACTTGAAAGGGTTCAGAAAAGATTTACAAGGATATTCCCAGGGTTGGCGGATTTGAGCTATAAGGAGAGGCTGAACAGGCTGGGGCTGTTTTCCCTGGAGCGTCGGAAGCTGAGGAGTGACCTTATAGAGGTTTACAAATTTATGAGGGGCATGGATAGGATAAACAGATAAAGTCTTTTCCCTGGGGTTGTGGAGTCCAGAACTAGAGGGCATAGGTTTAGAGCGAGAGGGGCAAGATATAAAAGAGATCTAAGGGGCAACTTTTTCACATAAGGGTGGTACATGTATGGAATGAGCTGCCAGAGGAAGTGGTGGAGGCTGGTACAATTGCAACATTTAAGAGGCATTTGGATGGTTATATGAATAGGAATATTTGGAGGGATATGGGCCGGGTGCTGGCAGGTGGGACTAGATTGGGTTGGGATATCTGGGCGGCATGGACGGGTTGGACCGAAGGTTCTGTTTCCATGCTGTACATCTCTATGACTCTATGACTCTAAGTTTCACAACATCTTTCCGATAGGAAGGAGACCAGAATTGCATGCATTATTCCAACAGTGGCCTCACCAAAGTCCTGTACAGCCGCAACATGAACTCCCAGCTCCTGTACCCAATACTCTGACCAATAAAGGAAAGCATACCAAACGCCTTCTTCACTATCCTATCTACTTGCGGCTCCACTTTCAAGGAGTTCTGAACCTGCACTCCAAGGTCTCTTTTATCAGCAACACTCTCTAGGACCTTACCATTAAATATATAAGTCCTGCTAAGATTTGCTTTCCCAAAATGCAGCACCTTGCATTTATCTGAATTAAACTCATCTATCACTTCTCAGCCCATTGGCCCATCTGGTCAAGATCCTGTTGTAATCTGAGGTAACCCTCTTTCCTGTCCACTACACCTCCAATTTTGATGTCATCTGCAAACTTACTAACTGTACCTCCTATGCTCGCATCCAAATCATCTATGTAAATGACAAAAAGTAGAGGACCAGTGGCACTCCACTGGTCACAGGCCTCCAGTCTGAAAAACAACCCTCCACCACCACCCTCTGTCTTCTACCTTTGAGCCAGTTCTGTATCCAAATGGCTAGTTCTCCTTGTATTCTGTGAGATCTAACCTTGCTAATCAGTCTCCCATGGGGAACCTTGTCGAACGCCTTGCTGAGGTCCACATAGATCACATCTACCGCCCTGCCCTCATCAATCCTCTTTGTTACTTGCTCAAAAAACTCAATCAAGTTTGTGAGTCATGATTTCCCATGCACCAAGCCATGTTGACTATACCTAATCAGGCTTTGCCTTTCCAAATGCATGTACATCCTGTCCCTCAGGATTCCCTCCAACAACTTGCCCACCACCGACATCAGGCTCACTGGTCTATAGTTCCCTGGCTTGTCCTTACCACCCTTCGTAAACAGTGGCACCACATTTGCCAAACTCCTGTCTTCCGGCACCTCACCTGTGACTATCAATGATACAAATATCTCAGCAAGAGGCCCAGAAATCATTTCTCTGGCTCCCCACAGAGTTCTAGGTTACACCTGATCAGGTCCTGGGGATTTATTCACCTTTACCGTTTCAAGATATTAATTACTTCCTCTCTGTTGTATGGACATTTTTCAAGGTGTTACCATCTATTTCCCTACAGTCTATATCTTCCATATCCTTTCCACAGTAAATACTGATGCAAAATACTCATTTAGTATCTCCCCCATTTTCTACAGCTCCACACAAAGGCCACTTTGCTGATCTTTGAGGGGCCCTATTCTCTCCCTAGTTACCCTTTTGTCCTTAATATATTTGTAAAAACCTTTGGATTCTCCTTAATTCTATTTGCCAAAGCTATCTCATGTCCCCTTTTTGCCCTCCTGATTTCCCTCTTAAGTATACTCCTACTTTCTTTATACTCTTCCAAGGATTCATTCGATCTATCCTGTCTATACTTTACATATGCTTCCTTCTTTTTCTTAACCAAACCCTCAATTTCTTTAGTCATCCAGCATTCCCTATACCTACCAGCCTTTCTTTTCACCCTGGCAGGAATATACTTTCTCTGGATTCTCGTTATCTCAATTCTGAAGGCTTCCCATTTTCCAGCTGTCTCTTTACCTGTGAACATCTGCCCCCAATCAGCTTTCGAAAGTTCTTGACTAATACCGTCAAAATTTGCCTTTCTCCAATTTATAACTTCAACTTTTAGATCTGGTCTATCCTTTTCCATCACTATTTTAAATTTAATAGAATTATGGTCGCTGGCCCCAAAGTGCTCCCCCATTGACACCACAGTCACCTAGAATTCCAAGAGCAGCAATTACTGTTTTATATGTTGTTGCATTGTTTTGGAACTTTAGGAAAACAATGTCAGTTTTAAAAGGGAGAAGAACAGACAAAGGAAGCACATGGTGAGGCCAGTGCAGGAAAGAGAAAGAGAGAGAGAGAAAGAAACTGACACTGCCTTTGCTGTTTGAATTCATGTATCACTGGACATCGGAGTGCATCTGGGAAAATGAACAAACAGTGAAATTCACAACTGATCTTGGAGGAACTATTGGGTGAAGTTCACAGCACAGAATCAGATAAATTAATTGTTGTTTTAAGTGGGGCCTACAGAAAGTCTGCAATAGTGAGTAGAGTGGGTTCTCGCTTGATTATATGTTTTTGGAGATATGTCTCTAGATTGAACTTAAAACATAAGCCGTAACTATTAATTTAATATGGGGCAGTGTTTGTTGAGGAATAAGATGGTGTTATTTTCTGGGTCTGTAGATTGTGAAGGAGCAAAAATGGCCTTTAGTAGAGTGATATGTACTTCTTGTCAGATGTGGGAGCTTAAAGAGAGTTTAAGGGTTACTGCAGATTATATCTGCCATAAATGCTGTTGGTTGCGAATCTTATCAGATCAAATGGATTGGTTGGAAAGACAGTTAGAAGCAATGACAAATTTGTTAGAGCAACAGTATGTGATGGATGGCAGTTATAGGAAGGGGGGGGTGGAAGTCTCAGATACAGTCACATAGATGGGTTAATTTCAGGTAAGGAAAGACAGGTTGGCAGCTAGTGTAGGAGTCTTTTGTGGCTATACACATTTCAAACAGAGGGTTGGGAAGCCTTTAGAAATCAATAGAAGATATCTTAAAAAATGAGAAGTGGAAACAGGATGTAATATTAGGGTAAGCTCACTTGTAATATAAAAGAAAATTGTAAGTTTTTTTTAGCTATATAAAAGATGAGCGAGGCAAGAGTGGACATTGGACCACTGGAAAATAAGGTTGGAGAATTAGAAATTGGGAGCAAAGAAATGGCAGACAAACTGAATAGTATTTTGTATCAATCTTCACTGTGGAAGACAGCAGCAGCATAGAGTTCAAGAGAGTTAGAGGGAAGAGGTGAGTGCAGTGGCCACCACTAAGGAAAAATTGCTGGAAAGCTGAGAAGCCTGAACGTGGATAAATCCACCCGGACCGGATGGATTGCAGTCCAGTTCGGAAGAGATAGCTGAGTAAATTGTGGAGGCAATGCTGGTGGGCTTTCAAGAATCATTGGAGTCAGAAAACAGGATATTATAAGACAGTTAGCCTGACCTTGATCACTTGTAAGATTTTAGAGAATGAGATTGCAGAGCATTTGGAAGTGTGTAGTAAAATAGGGCTGAATCAGCACAGCTTTGTCAAGAGGAGGTCATGCCTGACGAATCTGTTAGAGTTCTTTGGGGAGCAAGTTAGACAAAGGAGAGCCAGTAGAAATGACCTATTTGGATTTCCAGAAAGCCTTTGACAAGGTCTTTATATTTTGTTTCCAAGTATCAATTTGCATTCAGCAGCATAATGATGCTCTAACTGGATTATTAATTCAGGACTAATGCAAATTCAAATCACACAATGGAAATTTAACAATCTAAATTCACTTTGAATAAATCTGGAAATAAAAAGCTACTACCAATAAAGGTAAACAGGAATCTGGGGGATTGCCATAAAACACAAGTTCCCTTGTGCCCTACAGAGGAAAGGGAACTAGCTGTGATTATCCCACACAAGAAACAACACTGGAAACCTCTACAAATATTGCTCTGTATGTGCCACTATTAGGAAGATGCTCAAAATTATCCTGACTATGACTCTTTAAATTTCCCCAGTGCCACAAAATATCTCATCATTTTCCCATAGCCACACAGCAAAGGAATTGATGTGGTAACCACAAATTCTGCCAACCCAAAGAATTGTGCATGTGTGTTCTTGCGATATTTTTGCAATTTTCCCCTCAACCCTTAAACAGTGACATCAAAATTTTCCCATTGACATTAATGCCATACAACTCATCTGCCATTTCAACTATCCAGCACTTTACTTTGGAGATCAGGGTGTGTGTCCCTCTGCACAAATTGAGGCTTGAGGTTTGAGTCCTGCAAGTGTAACCAGTCTAGGGATTACAGGAAGGACAATCAGGGTTCAGGGCCTGAGATTGTGATCAGTCAAGGGTGTCCAGGAGGTAAGTAGCAATCTTTCCTGGAGTTTTGCTCAATAATAGTCAGGTTGCTTATCAGGGTAAGTGCATGGAGTCCTGGAAAAGCAGATAACTCAAGGGGTGGGTTTCATTGTACTGGGTCAGTGAAGGAATGGTCACTATGTGACCATCACTGAAGAAAAGAGGCTGGAAAGCTGAAATAAATGATAAATAGTAGGGTGAGACCTTACAATGAATAGAATAAGGAGGTATCTGATTGAAACTTAGAAAATACGCAGAGGCCTGGATAGAGTGGACTGGAAAAGATATTTCCACAATTAGGAGACTAGGACCTGAGAGCACAACCTCAGAGTGAAGAGACGACCATTTAGAACTAATATGAGGAGGAATTTCTTCAGCCAGAAGGAAACCCATTGACGTAGAATGCTATTTCGAGACCAACTCATTGAGTATACTTAAGACAGAGATAGATAGGTTCATGATTGGTAAGGGGATCAAAGGTTAAGGAGAGAAACTCTGGAAAGCAGGGTTCAAACAGCTCACAGGATCCCGGGTCTCTACCTGGGGCTAACAAGGGAATGTAAAAAGTAATGAGCACAGGGTTAAGTGAAGAAATTAAGATTAATGTAAAAGGGTACAGTGAAACAGGGGAAAGTTGGAAGATCATAGGGACCACAGCACAAAAAGGAACATGAACGAAGGGAATAATTTATGTGTCACAGCCAGAACTTGCAAATTATTCATGATGAAATCTTGGCATGTTGCAGCAGGAGACAATCACACAATAACTACACAATATAGCTGGCACTGCATATAAAGCAGACAGAGTAAGTTACTTAAGAACAGACATTACTGGAGAAACTCAGCAGGCCTGGCTGCACCTAAAGAGAGAAAGCAAAATTAACATTTCAAGTTCAGTGACCTTTCTTCAGAGATTAAGTTACTTTTTTTTCTTTGGGGAATGAAGTACTACTTTTGGAATTTGAGGCCTGGCTATGACTAATTGTAGTAATCATGTCTCCATTAATTCAGTAATACCAGTTATCTAGTTTCAATTCATACTTCATTGGCTGATCATTCATTATCCAAGAATGTGGGAGAAATATGATAGCCTCAAGCAATCATAACCATTACATTGCATGTGCTAACCGCCTCCTTGCAGTGTCAGGTAAGCAAGTACAATGAGATGAAGACACTTAAAAGCATTGCCTGATTTTTTTGTTTCACAAGCACATTCAATACTTCATAATGGGAGACAATGTTTCACAGTTGCCACATTCACACAATTCGGAAGGGTCTGTGTTATATAAGGGAGCTTTGCTTTTTTTGCTATCACGGTGGCTTACTATCAAAATTCTACTCCCAAAGTAGCATGCAAACCTTAGGTGTGCAAAGTGAATTGGACAAAATGATATATGTTAATGGCCCTTATCGAGGAATGACAACGAGAACCTTGGAAAGCCTTCATGTCACACTGTGACATATGATGGATGTGAGGACACATGGATTCCTTCAGGAAAAGTGAATTATCTTTCTGGCATTTCTTAGGGTTGATCTACTCATGGATCTCTATAGAGATTGTTTCTGTGGCTAGAGTCCTTGTGGCCATGATGCAACTCTGAGTACAACATAGAAGGACTTAGTGATTAAAACTTCATCAGTAAGAAGCTGGTAAGAAGAGCAACCTCCAGTAGCTGCTGCATAGCATCGAGAGAAAGACACAGCAAGTGTAGATCCATGAAAGAAGTGGCAGGGAATGATAAGATCCAAAATCTACAGGCCTCACTGTTGTTTTCTTCAATGGCCCGAAAGAGAGTGCAGGGACTGCTTAAAGGTATCTCAGGTCAGTATCACCAAACTGGAGCAGCACCGTCACTCAGAAAGACAGTAAGGCAATCCTATCAGCATTTGTGAATTTTTAAGCCAGCAACTCATTTCAAGGAGCATCTGGGATTTCATATAGCAGCTCCCAAACTTTAACCCCAAGGATTGAAGTCATTTTCTCCAGAAAGCTGCTCATTATATCCTTCTCCCATGATGAGTAGAGTCAATTAGCTTAGGTTGTGGGTTTCTCCACCAATGCTGCCTTCCCCCATGTGCAGTGTGCTATTGACTGCACACAGTTGCTTTGAGAGTATATGAGTAACAACCTGCAAAGTTGCCTGTTTCAAGAGGGTCAACATCATCCCTGTACCTAAGAAGGCTCATGCAGCATGTCTCAATGACTACCACCCAGTGGCCCTAACTTTGGTGGTCATGAAGTGCTTTGAAAGGCTGGTCATGGCATTAATCAACTCCAGCATCCCCATTACTCTTGACCCACTCCAATTTAACGATCAAACCAACAGATCCATGTCAGGTGCCATATCACTTTCCCTTCACTCCTCCCAAGAACATCTTGACACTAAGAACAGCAACATAAGAATTGTACTCCTTGACTACAGTTCAACCTTCAACACTATTATCCCTTCAAGACTGATTACTAAACTTAGTGATCTCGGACTAAGCCCCATTCTATGCTCCTGGATCCTCAGTTTCCTGACCCACAGGCCACAATCAGTGAAGATTGGGGACAATATTTCATCTTCACTAACACTCAACACTGGAGCCTCCCAGGGGTGCATAATCAGCCCTCTACTGTACTCACTGTGTACCCATGACTGTGTAGCCAAATACCAGACTAATGCCATTTACAAGTTCGCTGATGACACCACCATAGTCGAATCTCAGATGGTAATGAAACAGACTACAAACGGGAGGTGGAAGACCTGGAAAAATGGTGCACTGAGAACAACCTAGCTCTCAATGCTGGCAAAACCAATGAACTCATTTTTGACTTTCAGTGGGATCTTACTCATGCCCCCCTACATGTTAACAGCACAGAGGTGGAATGAATGAAGAGTGTCAAGCTCTTGGGAGTGGTCATCCACAACAAGCTTTCTTGGACTCTTCATGTGGACGTACTGGCTACAAAGGCCCAACAATGTCTCTTCTTCCTCAGGCAGCTGAGGAAATTTTGCATGACGGTGAATACCCTTGCCAACCTTTATAGGTGTGCCATCGAGAGCATTCTGTCTGGATGTATCACTACCTGGTATGGTAACTGTACCATTCAAGATCGGAGACGGTTACAGAGAGTGGTGTACTCGGCCTGGACAATCACAAAGGCCAACCTCCCATCAATAGAATCCATTTACCAGGCCTGCTGCATTCTTACAGACCCATCCCATCCTGGCAATGTTTTTCTAAAACATCTACCATCAGGGAGAAAGTACTGTTGTTAGAATACTGAATGGACTCACAAACTCTTAACATTTGCCTATATCTGTGTTTTTGTTTTTGCTGCTGTTTACCAATTATTTACTTACCTATGTTACTTAACTCTGTGATCTGCCTGGATTGCTCGCAAGACAAAGCTTTTCACTGTGCCTCGGTACACGTGACAAAAAATTCAATTCAAAAGAAAAGGCTTCCATTCCATCAATGTTTAATAACCTGTGGGCCATCAATGCTAAATCATGGAGGTCTGCACCAAATATCCTGGGAAATGTTAACACTTTTACATACTAGAGAACTCACAGGTTGCTGAGTCCTTCCAAGGTTGTCAACCCATTCAGGGAGGACTCCAAGAGGCAACCTCCAAACATGGCTCATGATAGTTTGACGAACCCCTTAGAGTGACACAGAATGTGGATGTAATGCCGCCCATGCTTCCATGAGGACCATTGTGGAACAGACCATGGGCCTCCGAAAAATGAAGTTTCAATGTCTGTATTGCTCTGACGGAGTCTTGCTGTATTGCCCGAAAAGGATGTCCTGCATCGTTATTGCAAGCTGTGCTCCTCACAATTGGAAAGGCACTTTCCTGGAAGCAGAACATTTCCAAGGATGAAGGTGAGGATCACGGTATTGATAGGGGTAACATCCTAGACAGCATGGCAGAGCAATTCATTAGTGAGGCTGAGAGGCCAAAGAGAATCTCATTCAAACCTGCCTCTAGGATGAATGAGCAGCTTTGGACTCATTTAATTGTTTAGCATTCTGATGTAATCTGGCAAGCAGCCTCAGCTTAGTGCAAAGGAGATGTGGACCTTGCTATTTTTGCAGTTTTTGATCTTCTGTGTTGCCACATAAATGTCTCAGTATCCATTTGATTGTCTGCCTGATATCATTGGGTGATTCCAATTTCAACTATCTACACACTAAATGTCCAACTGACCTTAAGGAAATAGCAGGATTCAGTGAGTCATACACCAAACCAAACCTCTTCAGGCTTCAGTCAGCAAATCTTATCTGAATGCTATGCAGTGAAGCCTCATAAAAGTCAACAGGTTAAGAGGGATTCTGAGGAGTTTCCTTTTGACTCTTCCATCACTGGTAACTCTTCAATGCTGTTTTGGAGAAAGATTAAACTTTTCAAGGAAACGTAGCAGACTGTATGCACTCTGAAACATTCAAGGGTTACTAATGATGGAAGAGTCAGAGGGAATCTCCTCAGAATCCCTCTCAGATCTGCTCACAATACTGTAGGTGGGATCTAACTAGAGTTTTGTATGAGTGCAACATAATGTCTGTATCCTTACGCTCCAGCAATTTAGATATGAATATATACATTCCATGAGACACCTTAATTATTTTCTGCGTCTGTTAATGCCATTTTAAAGAGGTATGCACCTGAACCCCCAATCTCGTCAGACAGTCACTTATTTAACTTTGTTCCTTCTGACAAAAAAAACCACCCTGATCAATCCCTTTTCTGGTCAAAATAAACAACATTGTACTTGCTTAAGTATCCATCTACCACAGCTTTGCCCATTTCACCTAATCTATCAGTATCCTTTTGTAATTTTATGCTGTCGCCAACACTGTCTACAATGCTGCCCAATTTTGTGTTGTCAGCAAATTTGGACATTTGGTTTGTTATGTCATTATTCCAAGTTATTAATGACTATTGTAAATAATTGAGGCCAAAATTACACAACATTTTTTGTGTTCTTTACTAGTAATGGCCTAGGTCAGGTTTGGGCATCATGGTGTGCTAAATTGCCTTTGAGACTATGAAGAAGACATAGTAAGGAAAAAGATATTTCATCAAGCTTAATTATCGCTGTTCTTTGATTTCAAAATCTGCAACTTGAAGTGTTACAACTGTGTAAAATCGTTGATTCTTGCATGCAAGAGGAATGTCAATGTTACAAATCTCAGCAGCTCCTGTGTGTGCTCAAACTCTAATCGAATGCATGGCTAAATGAAAGCAGAGCTTCTGTTAGTTGCAATCATTTTTCAGAGAATTCCTTTAGGTTTCCATTCAAGTCTGTAAATAAAATGCTTGTACTGCTGCAGCATGCAATGAAAGTACTATTGCCAAGTGTTTTTCATGCCACCTCAGTCAGGTTTTTATGACAGAGGGTGGTGGTGGTGATGGGTTGTATTTCAGACTGGAGGCCTGTGACCAGTGCAGTGCCACAAGGATCAGTGCTGGGCCCTCTACTTTTTGTCATTTACATAAATGATTTGGATGCGAGCATAAGAGGTAGTTAGTAAGTTTGCAGAGGACACCAAAATTTTAGCTGTAGTGGACAGCAAAGAGGGTTACCTCAGATTACAACAGGATCTTGATCAGATGGGCCAATGGGCTGAGAAGTGGCAGATGAAGTTTAATTCAGATAAATGCAAGGTGCTGCATTTTGGGAAAGCCAAATCTTAGCAGGACTTATACACTTAAGGTCCTAGGGAGTGTTGCTGAACAAAGAGACCTTGGAGTGCAGGTTTATAGTTCCTTGAAAGTGGAGTTGCAGGTAGATAGAATAGTGAAGAAGGCGTTTGGCATGCTTTCCTTTATTGATCAGAGTATTGAGTACAGGAGTTGAGAGGTCATGTCGTGACTGTACAGGACATTGGTTAGGCCATGGTTGGAATATTGCGTGCAATTCTGGTCTCCTTCCTATCGGAAAGATGTTGTGAAACTTGAAAGGCTTCAGAAAAGATTTACAAGGATATTCCCAGGGTTGGCGGATTTGAGCTATAAGGAGAGGCTGAACAGGCTGGGGCTGTTTTCCCTAGAGCGTCGGAGGCTGAGGGGTGACCTTATAGAGGTTTACAAAATAATGAGGGGCATGGATAGGATAAATAGGCAAAGCCCTTTCCCTGGGAAGGGGGAGTCCAGAACTAGAGGGCATGGGTTTAGGGTGAGAGGGGAAAGATATAAAAGAGACCTAAGGGGCAACATTTTCACAGAGGGTGGTACATGTATGGAATGAGCTGCCAGAGGAAGTGGTGGAGGCTAGTACAATTGCAACATTTAAAAGGCATTTTGACGGGTACATGAATAGGAAGGGTTTGGAGGGATATGGGCCGGGTGCTGGCAGGTGGGACTAGATTGGGTTGGGATATCTGGTCGGCATGGATGGGTTGGAGCAAAGGGCCTGTTTCCATGCTGTACATCTCTATGACTCTAACCTGTATTGCCCTGAAATGTTTAATCTTCCTCCAAGGCATAATTGAACTGTGAGAGACAGCACATTGTGCAGCTTTCCTCAGCAGAGCAATGCACTATAAGAGTGAATGGACATTTGAGCTGCCTATTGTACATTCTGAGCCTTGTTTCACATTGATCTCCCCTGCTGAATTCATAAATGGAATGAACCATTCCCTCCAGAGATGCATGGAATTACCACTGATTTGGTACGCTCACTGACAAGTTAGTTGTAGGTGGGGGATAATGTAGACAGGACAGGTTCTAGTTTATAGTATTGCGTTACTGCAATTAGGTTAGTATTTCACAGCCCTAGCTAATGAGAGGACATGGGCTCAAATCCTGAAATGGCAGATAGTGAAATCTGAATTAAATTTAAAACAAATGTGGAATAAAAGGCTAGTCTAATGTAGCCCTTGTTAATGTCGTAAAAGCCCATGTGGTTCACTCATCTCCTTTAGGTTAGGCAATCAGTTATCCTTTACTGATCTGGCCTATCTTTCACTCTAGACTCACTGCAAGGTGGTGACCCATATCTGCCCTTTGGCCTACTGGGAATGAATAATAAATGAGGATGGCCACACCCCATGAACACATATTTAAAAAAAATCTATTTGATGACCACAGACTTGAAAATTGAGTGAGAAATGGTGACAAGAAAATTGATACAGGTGACTGAGAGCTACCTAATACTGTGAGCACTATTGATCTGATGTTAGTGCCTTGAAAGTCCGGTGGATTATCAACTTGACACAAATAATCCCCAGTGTCAGACGGACGCAGCTTCTCGATGGTAATGGATGCATTTCCTGGGGCATGTGTAGCCACTAATCTGCCTTTGAACTCTTCATTTATGTATATCTGTTTGCCTTCAGAAAAATATATCTGTAAATGAAAACAGGAAAAGTTACAAGACATTGGAAGACAGAATTAATAGGAATATATAGGATGGACATAGGATTAATAATAGTCACAAACTCAGGATTATTTCCTCCCAGCACGAAACAGCCAGCACAGACAACACTAATTTAACAATGCACCACATGAAGATTGATTATAAAACAAGAAAAAATACTGGGGATTGCTGTTTTGAGGTTTAGATGCAAACTTAATCTATTTCTGGCATGGGCCTAATTCTGGAATTTAAAATATTCAGGCTTTAGATTCTATTTTGTTGTTTGGTTTGTGTTGATTTCTTTTTTTCTCGCCATTGATTCCTTGACACTTCTGCTTGGGCCTGGTTTAGCTCAATTGGTTGGATAGCTGGTTTATGATGTGGAATGATACCAGTAGTATCTGAGTTCAATTTTTTTATTGATTGAGGTTACTGTGAATGATTCTCCTTCGCAAACTCTTCCCTGCCTGAAGCGTGGTGACCCTCAGCTTAACTCACCATAAGCTGTCTCTCTAATGAGAGACAAACCCTATGGTGACTTTAAGTTTTACCGATGCTAGTCACCTCAAATGCGCCTTGCTCATCTACCTCGCCTCACCTAATCTGTCCCAATATTCTCATTATTTTCTAGTTAAAAGAAAACTTCATACAAGTTCCCTACCAGACATTTTTGATCCTTCATTCTGGTCTTCACCACCAGTGGAGATATTTTTGCTATGTTTACCCAATCATAACCTTCCACCTAACTCAAATCATCTCTCACCTTCTCTTTCCCAGAGGAGTTCCTAGCCTGGCCAATGTTTCCTGATAATTATAACCTCTCAGTTATCATGGTAAGGAATCTATTTTGCACTCTTCTCACTGTCACTACATTCTTATACCATTGGGATCAGAAAAATGGTATAAGAATGGGTTATCATCCAAGTGTGGGTCTAATCAAGATTCTATACAACTTTGGCATGACCTCTCTACCACGCAATTCTATCTTGCTAGAAATAATGGGTTTTTAAATCACCTCTCCTAACATCCATGCATAGACATACAGCAGCAGTAATTGGATCACATTCAAGCAAAGAAGTCCTCATCAAGCTTCTGTCAGTGATATTTAGTCCAATAATAATTTCCTAGGGTATCTCTGGTTGATATAATATTAAATCAGCTCAGACCAAGGATTGACTCTGAGACCATCCTGCATTCAACTACTCGCTTCTTTCATTAGCCAAGTACATTATTCAATATTATTTTATAAAAGGCAAAGTTGCCATAGTCTTATGTTCTCCTGAGACAGCGGGACCTTCAGTGGTGAATTTAACGAAAGGATCAGCATCTCTCAGGTCAGAGGTGAGATTGAGATGATAACCTCAATTGGTACAGGAATTGAACCTGCATAGTTGAGCACACTGCATTGTAAACCAGCCATCAAGCCAACCAAGCTAACTAATATCTGTGCTTTTAAGTGATCTTATTGTTTTTGCAATAGCTACAAAAATATTGCTTATAGCATTTTGAGGTCAGCAATTAGTTTAGGTGATTTCACCCTTGTCACATGGCTTCATTCATTCTTATCTTCTCAGGAACACACAAATCACACGAGCAAAACAGACAGATAGAAAGAGAAATCAATTGAACAGTAAACTGGAAGGAGCAAGGTATTATTTGAAATGTTGAGGAAATGTTTCCATCAGTTGGGAATTCAATGCTGTATTTTAATTGCGCGTAACACACCTCAGTGAATTCATTGTTTGTAAATTTGATGTGGAATGAGTGATAAAAGGGCTGTGGAAAACTGAATTTCTTTGTTTGAATGTGTATTAATAAGAGCACTGTTTGCCTTCTGCTGTGTAAAGATATAATTGTTTGCATATTTGGGTTGTACTAGGCACTTTGTATCACTCCTCCTTTACAAGAAGATAAAAAAACATTCAAAATAAGTGAGGCTTGACAGGCTTATGTGTTCCCATGTGTGATCAAAAAATAACCA
The DNA here is from genome assembly GCF_004010195.1 of Chiloscyllium plagiosum. Lineage (NCBI taxonomy): Eukaryota > Metazoa > Chordata > Chondrichthyes > Orectolobiformes > Hemiscylliidae > Chiloscyllium > Chiloscyllium plagiosum. The sequence continues at coordinate 45,356,192 of NC_057724.1, forward strand.
TAATGGGATAACTCTTTGAGCAGCCCGAAAGCTAAGGGTTAAAAGGTGAAAAAGCACATAATATGCCTATCAGAGAGGCATAATTTAATCTCCAGTCCTTTCCAGTAAAACAGCAGGTTAGAACTTGGCTTGGGGTGAATGGATTAAACTCAGTTCAGATCAATGAGATGTAAATTTCTTCTCTACCCTAAATACACTGAAAGTAGTTTCTCTCAACCTAATCTTATTGGGCAGTTAGCATTGGAAAATAAAAGTTTCCTTTTTTCAGCACTAGCAGACACATATTCAATTTTATTCAAAAGTCACGAGGATACAATATCAGAAACAGAAATATCCCATGTTCTGCTCAGGTGAAATTTCCCCATTTTCAGTTAAAGTGTCTTGTTGAGTTAAATCTATTGCACTTGGTCTGCCAGGGCTGGGAGTGACTTTTCTCACTCAATCTTCCACTTGTCCCCCTCATTAATGAGGTAACTGAGCCCTTGGGAACTTTTTTTGGGGAATCATGTAGCTGGAGAGTAGGAAGAGCTTTCTGCTGCAGGCTTCCTTTTCGGCCCTGTGAAACCAATCTGAAGCCCATCTAACCCACACTATTCCATTCTTGTCTATATGCCCATACAATGACCATTTAAATGCACGTATATTTGGCGAGTCTACAACTGTTGTAGGCAGTGTGTTCCATGCCCCTACTATTCTTGGAGGAAAGAAACTATCGCTGACATCTGTCCTATATCTATCATCCCTCAATTTGAAGCTATGTCCCCTCATGTTAGCCATCACCATCCAAGGAAAAGGGCTCTCATTGTCCACCCTGTCTAACCCTCTGATAATCTTATATGTCTCAAATAAGTCACCTCGCAACCTTGTCTCTAACAAAAACAGCCTCAAGTCCCTCAGACTTTCCTCATAAGACTTTCCCTCCATACCAGGCAACATCCTAGTAAATCTCCTCTGAACTCTTTCCAAAGCTTCCATATCCTTCCTATAATGTGGTGACCAGAACTGCACGCAATACTCCAAGTATGGCCGCACCAGAGTTTTATACAGCTGCAGCATAACCTCATAGTTCCGAAACTTGATCCCTCTACTAATAAAAGCTAATACACCGTATGCTTTCTTAACAAACCTATTAACCTACGTTGCAAATTTGAGGGATCTATGTACATGTACACTTAAACCTCTCCTCATCTACACTACCAAGAATCTTACCATTCGCGCAGTACTCTGCATTCCTGTTATTCCTTCCAAAGTGAATCACCTCACACTTTTCCACATTAAACTCCACCTCTCAACCCAGCTCTGCAGCCTATCTGTGTCCCTCTGTAACCTACAACATCCTTTGGCACTATCCACAACTGTATTGGCCTTAGTGTCATCTGCAAATTTACTAACCCATCCTTCTACACCCTCATCCAGGTCATTTATAAAAATGGCAAACAGCAGTGGACCCAAAACAGATCCTTATGGTACACCACTAGTAAGTGAACTCCAGGAACATATTTTCCACCAACCACCACCCTCTGTCTCCTTTCAGCTAGCCAATTTCTGATCTAAACCAATAAATCACCCTCAATCCCATGCCTCTGTATTTTGTACAGTAACCTACCATGGGGAACCTTATCAAACACCTTACTGAAATCCATATAAACCACATCAACTGTTTTACCCTCATCCACCTGTTTGGTCACCTTCTCAAAGAACTCAATAAGGTTTGAGAGGCACGACCTACCCTTCACAAACCATGCTGACTATCCCTAATCAACTTATTCCTATCAAGATGATTATAAATCCTATCTCTTATAACCTTTCCAACACTTTACCCACAACCAAAGTAAGGCTCACTGGCCTATAATTACCAGGGTTGTCCTGACTCCCCTTCTTAAACAAGGAAACAACATTTGCTATCCTCCAGTCTTCTGGCACTACTCCTGTCGACAATGACGACATAAAGATCAAAGCTAAAGACTCGGCAATCTCCTCCCTGACTTCCTAGAGAATCTTAGGATAAATTCCAGCTGGCCCAGGGGATTTATCTATTTACACACTTGCCACAATTTCTAACACCTCCTCCTTGTGAACCTCAATCCCGTCTTGTATTCATGCCACTGGGGTGATATTTAAAGCCTGACAGCACTGCAGACACTACAAACAAAGAACTACCCCAATGACCTTAACAGTTATCTCCAAGGACACCAACAGTGAAGGGGAGCGTTCACTCACTGCTTCATGGACAGGTTCCTAGAGGTCTCGGTGGATGGTGTGAAGTGGAAAGGAGAGGACCGTCCTTTTTGCTGCAGGACTACCAAAAGAGGCCACACCATTAGACAAAGTTAACCTGTACTCCAATTCTTGCCCAACTCAGCACAATATCCCAAGTTTAGTGGGACTTTCAGAAGTGAAGAAATTCTTCTGCACTCTGCAAGCCTAAGTGACACCTCTTCCTGCCACCTCATACTTACAGGGCCATCAGTCATTTTAACTGTCATTTCACACACTACTCACCAAGGCTCATGGACTACACCTCTCAGTATTGCAAGCAGTATGTCCACTCAATGGCTCTCACTCACCTCATTCTCACAAACTATTGAACTATTCTACATTTGTGCTTCCTTCTCACTAATTGTGACTACCTCATCCTGTTCCTGCAACACCATTAACAGTTCTTCCATCCATTTTCAGCATAATCAATCCTTGAATCTGTTTACTTAATTCCAGACTGGACCTGCTGAACTGACTGACCCAATCCCCGATTACAAGGTCAGATCTGCATACTCTTGTAAAACAAAGTGCCTGCCTTACCATGGCCAATGCCTAGGCTGGAATAGGAAGAGCCCCTTGATTGACTGTTGTGGTACCTCTGGCTGATTGTAGTTCCCCCTTCACCCTATTAAGAATGTTGCCCTTTGACTTTCACACATGGTCATTTGCTTGAAGCACATATTTTTGCCATTTGCATTGCTGGCATATAATTGACATAGCATACTGTGGCACATAAGCATTCCTTTGGCTGTACGGTACTTCCAACTGTGGCAAGATGCCTGCCCCCTTCTCTACACCAACAAGCAATGCAACCCATAGAGGCTTGTGAGCTAAGAAAACAATATAAGCTACACAGGAGTGGTTCTCTATCTGTCAGTACTGAAGTCAGTGAGAATGCACTGAGAGAGTAATGTAAAGGAGACTGAGGCTTGCAGTCTCCAAGTAAATGAAAAGCGCACTAGGAAAGTAATCTAAGAGCCATAACAGGAATTCTGTGAAAATGCATGATATGTGTGTGTGTCCCTTCTTACAAAGTAACCTGGCAGAGGCATGCTACTCAAAAGTGACCTTGAACTCCAAAGTGAAGTGTGGACTTGACACTCCCTTGAGTGTAATGGACATTGTCAAGCAATTTTTGCAAAAATGGAAACCAGATTCTCAAAGTTGAGAAATACATTTCTGATTATTCCCTTAGGTTCTAAAATGATGAGTTCTGAATCTTGCCAGTGAACAGCATACACTTGCATTTCATCGTTAGCTAAACTCGGCTAATTTTTATTGTTATATTCTCAGCTGGTGTTATTACTGGACAAGTTAGATCTCAGACTGAAATCTGGCTTCATTGATCATTTTCTTTGGTTTCAGTGAGGTAATCTCTCACTGAAACATGAGGATGCAAAGTTGTAAATTTGGTTTTAACAATAAAACATCAATTTATTACACAAAATCAACTAATATAAAATAGAATAAACCAAACTGTTTCATACAACACAGTTTAAAGGTTTTGATGCCTACATTAAAAATATAATCCAAGTAATCACAGAAGCATACTTTACAGTACTCACATCAGAGAGAACTTCTCCTCTCTATCATCTCCATGAGGTTTAATTTAACAGTGGCTTCAACTTCCAGTCATAAGAATCTGATAGTCTCTTCCTGGGCTTTCATATAATTGAGGTTACTTCCTCAGCAACACCCTGTACACTTGTAACAAGAGTTTCCTATTTTTAATCCCCAACTCCCGACAATAAAAGCCAAAATTCCAATTGCCTTCTTAGTTACTTGCTGTATTAATTACTTGCTGTATTTGCATGCTAACTCTTTTGAATTTCCTGCAGAAGAACACTCAGATCCTTCTAAGTTGCTCTCCATTTAAATAATAGTTTGATTCAAACTACCAAAGTGCATGATCTCACACTCAGTTGGCTAGACAGCTGGTTTGCGATTCAGAGAGATGCTAATGACATGGGTTCAATTCCTGCATCAGCTGAGGTTACTATGAGAATCCCACCTTCTCAACCTCTCCCTTGCCTGAGGTGTGGTGGTCCTCAGATTAAATCACTATTAGTTGTCTCTCTCTAACGAGAGAGCTGCCCTATGGCAACCTGACACTTTCCTACATTAAGCTAATTCTGCCAGATTTTTGCATAGTCAATCAACCTATCTATGGCCCATTGTAGCTTCCTTTTGTCCCCATCATAACATGCAAACCACCTTCTCACCCTCCCCCCAAAAAAAATGTACAAGTGGTTTCAGAGAATTATTATGTTGGTGCAGGGTTTAAGTGGAGCTTGAGATGAGAACTTCTTTTCATGGTACAACAAACACGTTTGCAAATGTTATTGCTCCAAGATGCTTTTCTTCCTGCCTCCTATCATAATGTATCCTGTGGACTTGACATTCAAAATGGAGAATATGGAGAGGTGTTTAATTACATTGCTCTGTACTATGGCCTGTGCATAGCACAGAAGCAGAACTTACCTGGTGCTGCCAGCTACACAATCCTCGTCTATCAAACATGTGTACCGTCTTGGGGCAAAGCATCACGCTGCTGTCATCCATATTGTAACCAGTAGCACAGGAGGTCTGCTGGATTTGGTAGAAATGTGCTGGTTGGATAGCTGACTATGTAAAAGCTTACATTTTGTCATGCTATACTAGTGAAGATCTCACTTATATTGACTTAAACCATTTTATTGATTTGAATTGACTGGCAGTGGTCATTTACTGGTTTTGATCTCATTAACTCAATAACATGGGATTGAAGACAAACAAATCTCCAGGACCGATGGCTTCCATTTTGGATATCAAAAGCATTAGGTAAGAAATTGCATCTGAATTAATCATGAATTTTCAAAGTTTTCTGGATTTGGAATTGTGCCTTTGATCATAATGTTGAAAATATCACGCCTCTATTTCAGACGGAATGGCAGGCAGAGAAGTAATGATGTGGACTTGGAAAATGCCTCTGATAAAGTTCTGGACAAGTTATGGTCAAAAGAACGGACATTCTATAATACTGAAAGTATGAGTTAGAAACGGACTTGGAGACAGGGTGCAGAGAGGAGGCATAATTGGATACTATTTGAAGGATTTTGTAATTGGCAGTCCCCAGGCACCTGTTTTGGCCTCTCAGCTTATCACCATTAATCTTTGGATGGAACACATCTGGCTTTGGGAAATGCATTTCAGAAAGGAGGGTTTACAGTGCCAGACTGACACTAGGACTTAGCAAGCTAAATTATGGGAACAAAAACATGAGACTGAAAATTATGGATTAATTTTGGAAGAGGACATCAAGGAATATAGATTAAAGGCAGAAAAATGGAGTGAGAGAAATCAACTATTATTTTATTGAATAGCAGGAAAGATTCAAGGGGCTGAATGATCTATTCCGGTCCTACATTGTCTAATAACATGAACAACCTTACCCAAAGTTACCAGCCCTCATCCTTTCATGGATATTCAAAGTTGTGCCCACAGTGACACAAGTATCTACTGCCATCCTGCACATCATGTTGCTGGATTATCAAAGAAGTCAGGAGCAGAAAATGCATGCTTCCACACTGCTGCATTTATGCTGGCATTAGCAGGGCTCTGGATGTTCTGCACCAATGAACAGAGATGGATTACCTGTTTGGGCTTCTTGGTAGTGGTTCCAAGGAAAGTCCACTGGATGTTAAGACCAGACAAGTTCTCCATCGTGGTCGTGTATGTACATTGCAAAGTGACATTTCCTCCTTCAGTCGCATTCAAATGATTGTCCTTCACTGTCACTTCAACAGCAAACACACAGCCTGGGAAACAAACAATGATGATCAGTAGAGCCTGGCTCCTCCATCTTTCAAACAGTCTTGTATATTGTATTATAATACATATAAAACAGACAAAATAAACTGCAAAACAATACACTGTTCATCAACAGAAACATAAAATATTTAAAATATTCCTGTCGATTAACTGTACATCCTTCAGATTAATTTTCTTCATTTGTTTTAGGTATAGTTACAAATACTGTTGAACAATACCAATGGAACTGATGAACATTCTGCCACAGTAGGTTGAAAACAAATCAAGAATCTAGTTCTTTTACGGAAAAAGCAGAGGTCATGATCATTTGCAACAACAGGATATCTAACCGTCAAACCGTGAACCTCAATAGTCATGCCAAACACTAACTTTTTCCTACAAAATATTCCATGATAACACAAGGAAGTGGTGGAGGCTGGTACAATTACAACATTTAAAAGACTTCTGGATGGGTATATGAATAGGAAGGGTTTAGAGAGATATGGGCCAAGTGCTGGCAAATGGGACTAGATTAGGTTAGGATATCTTGTCAGCATGGACAAGCTAGACCGAAAGGTCTGTTTCCATGCTGTACATCTCTATGATTCCATGACAAGAAAAGAAATTATTCTAACCCAAATAGCAATTGTGCATTATGTGAATTTTCTTATCTTATGGGTAAGTTTCTGACTTAGAAAATCAATGTTATTTCTTAATTTCTATTGGCTCTGCCTCTGAAGATGGGCTCTCCCTGCCTTTTGTAAATTCTGAACCCAAGAAGTGGGATTTCACCAGGTTACAATGGAACTATTCTTGTGATGGATAGATTATCTTTTGCTGGAAATGGTCATTTCCTAGTGCTTGTGTGGCATGGATGTTACTTGATACTTATCAGCCTGAATTTTGTCTAGGTCTTGTTACATTTGGACATGCAGACTACCTCTGAATCTGAGGCGTTGTGAATGGTGCTGAATTGTGCAATCATTGGTAAACATCTGCATTTCTGAGCTTATGATGGTAAAGTAGAATTGATGGAACAGCTGAAAATGATTGGGCCTAAAATGCTATCCTGAGAAACATCTGCAGAGCTACCTTGGAGCTGAAATAACTCCAAAAACCAAAACGATCTTCCTTTGTGGAAGATATAATTCCAACTAATGATTAGGACATCGACCCCAATCCTGCCCCAATTCCTATTGACCAGTCTTTCCTTTAGGGTTTGTAGAAGTTAAATGCAACTGAATGTCTTGCTCGGCCATGTCAGAGGGCATTTAAGAGTCAATTAGATTGCTTTAGTCTGGTGCCACAGTTAGGCCAGACAAAGTCAAAATGGCAAACAAGGTCAATATGGCAGACCGGTCAATATAGCAGACAAGGTAAATATGGCAGATTACCTAAGGACATCAGTGAACCAGATGGGTTTTTACAACAAGCATTTCATGTCATCATTAGACCTGTTTTATTAATTGAATTTAAGTTCCACCAGCTGCCATGTAAGTTTTGGCCCAAGCCTCCAGACCATTAGTCTAGGTCTCTAGATGACTAATCCAGTGATTTTACCAGCATGCTGCCATCACTGTAGCTTGCTACCTGTTAGCCTAACAACCTGAAAGTTAAGTTTAACTTATTAGAAATATTTTTAAAATATATTACACTTATAACCTCCTGTGAGAGTATTCAGAAACTCTCAAAATGGCACTCATTAATGACATTTAGTTGCCATTGATTTGACAATACAGCAGAATGGTGGATTTCACAGTCCACTACAGTCACTCCAGGCACAGACCAAAGATGAAATTTTGGCCTCTTTAGCTCAGTACCACACTGACAATAAATTTGCCCAGTGCACCGTCAGGTTCTGAAATACGGAAAATGAATCATTTAAATGGAGAGAAGGAAAAGGACGGTGTTTCAATTGTTACTGACTGAACCTCACACCATTTTTTAAAGACTAAAAGTGGAATTCTTCTAGCTCCTGAATGACGCGGACGTTATTGTAAGTCACTCGGAAAATTGGGGCAAGAATGGAAAATCAAAATTCTAAACGATAAAAAAAGTCCAACTTTGCACCAAAGTTTGAGCAATGAGATAAGGATCTCACTACTGTGCAGAGAGTAACCAATTTGCATGTATCAACATCTCAGAATTATCTATTCTCCCTTCACTTGTGTGAAATTTGCTCTTCTCTCATGTGGCAGAGAGAAACTATACAGTGACAATTTTCCACCTGAAAGTCTCAGAGGGTACCTGGCAACTCCAGCTTATGCTTGCTGCTCTGGGCCTCCACCTTGACCAGCATCCTCCAACACTTCAGGGCACATTCCATGGATAATGACTGTCTGCACCCTCAGCCCATGGTAGTTGGCATTAGACACACACTTGCCTCAGCACATCATCATCTCTGACACATTTATAATATTGTTATCAACTCCAATGCTGTATTTGGAGCACACCAACTCCTTGTATTGTAATGCTTCTACGAAGCCATTTGTACAAAGGGACTGGTACCCATCTTACGCACTAGAGCAAGCTGCACCTTAGGGCTCTTTGTTTGGTCTGCTTGGGTGCTCACAGGATCTCTGCCTTGTCTTGACTTCTTGCGTTCAAAATGTATAGGCACAGAATACTTCTGTCTTGCCTTGCCTCTTAGTGCAGACAGAAAGCCAGGCAACTTGTCACAGGGTGGGGAGAGGAGGATGTTTGGTCATTGATGGTCAGCACCATGGCTTTAATGGAGATATTGCATCACATGGTTGGCCTGGCTAACCTGTCACCCAGGGCTCAGGAGATGAAGACATAAATGAAAGTAAGGTTGGAATGTGTGAAAACCCAGAACTGATTGGGTCCGCATGGAGTGCAAGGAAGAAAGGAAATTGAAGGTTTGGGCAGTTCATCTAAATTAGCAGCCTCAGCCTGCAAGCCTGTGGAGCTCAATCTGCATTGACTTCCAACCTCTTCTGAATCGCAGCTATGCAATGAAAATGAAAAATGGCTGCCAGCAGGCACAGAGTAGGCTGAAGTGTTTCTTCTTGTTTGGAGATGTGGACTCTACTTGTCAGTGATGTCAGGCCTGGCAACTGGCAATTACATTAATTGCACTTGTACATCTTAGAGGTTAAATACATCTGTTATCACGGACTCCTGCATTGAAAATTCCTGGGTGGAAGCAAACATGAGTATGTCATTGGTCAGTACAAATTGATCACAGTCATCTCTGGGAAGTAGAAACAATCACAGGTTACCTTAAGAAAGTCACCTAGACATTTCATATCTCATAGATTGTATGAGAAGGTGGAGCTGATTTCCTCTTGCCTTGAACTATGAGTACTTGCTAACATGTGCCTATATGCAATACTGTCATTCTTGGATGATAAGGAGGAATAAGGATGGGGGCAAGGGTTCAGTGATCCTATAGCAGTCTCGATCCCCTACCGTGGTTGTATGACATGGCTCTGGGAATGTGCTGGACCCAGGCCTTCATGGCAGTTGCCAGCTTCTCCAGGTCCCACATGCTACAGCCATAGCTTGACTCCTAAGTTTACTGATTGTCTCTGAATAACCTGCCTGCTCTTCCTCTGCCTGCCTGTGCATTTTGACAAAGTCATTACCAGTTGAAACCATGGGATCACCCTATGCCTCAGGATGAGCAGTGCCCAGTTTCCAGCAGTCCCACAAGCACCAGACTCCTGGGGTATTTCTACCATGGCTGAAAATGTGTTGCTGGAAAAGCGCAGCAGGTCAGGCAGCATCTAGGGAACAGGAGAATCGACGTTTCGGGCATAAGCCCTTCTTCATGTTTGCTTCCACCCAGGAATTTTGCATGCAGGAGTCCGTGATAACAGATGTATTTAACCTCTAAGATGTACAAGTGCAATTAATGTAATTGCCAGTTGCCAGGCCTGACATCTCCAAACAAGAAGAAACACTTCAGCCTATTTCTACCATGACCATTTGTAGAGATATGTCAGTGATGTGCTCACCAGATGTGCTCCTGGGTCTAACCTAGAGAGAAAATTCATCAAACTGCAGGTTTCTGAGCTGGTTGTGGGTCAAGGTTTTTCTGCAGTGAGACAAAGGAAGGGATTTGTGTATGTTAGTGGTTTTGCAAGAACAAGAGAGATGCAAAGCAATTACCAATGTGTAAGTGGATAATGCAGATGGCAGGAAGGATTAGTAATGTGGGAAATGATGTAGGTGAAAGCTGTTGAGTTGCTGCACTAGTTGCAGTTATCATCCATGATCCTTGGTGAGAGGTGTGTGTTATGGCAGAGTTCGAGGGAACAGGGGCTTTGGGAGTTTGGGATAGCAGAGAGAAGATGGTGGCAGAGTACAAAAGATTTCAGACCTTCTTCTGAGCATTCCTTTTAAGCTGGGACACTGCACTGATCTGGGCCTTTCTCTGGGTCTAGGCTGGTTGAGTCTGGTGGAATTGCTTCCTTTGACAGCCACATGGATCAAACTGGGTAATGTCCCTTCTCTCCACCACCCTATCCACCAGCACATCCACCAGCACATCCAGGTCTCTGTCTTTGAGGCAAAGTGTGAGCTTTCCTTCTTCTGACATAATGGTCCAGCAGCATATTATGAGGAGCAGTTAATTGGCTTGCAGCATCTGAGGTAATGTGTCGATGGGCTTAAAATAAGGTACCAGCCGCAAGAACACCGGACATTCCTGACATGCCAAGCACTTCAGCCTCCCCTACTAAATGGTTACATGAGAAGGAAACTGTACAGCCTGGTTACATAAGTAATGAGATATAGAGTAAAAATTGCATGAGAAAAGTCACTCTCAATACCATGGGGGAACAGGGCACGATGCATCTCACTCGACACAGTACTTTAATTGAAAACTCCAGCCATAAATGTATCAATATTGCAGGCTTCTTTTTTGGTCAAGCTTGCACCAGACCAGTTCCTTGTGGCCTTGCTGTTAGTTTATTATATCATGTAGTTCTTTATTTTTCCACTACTTCCTCTCCAACCCTTCCATTAACATTTAAATGACAAAATATTGTGTTTCCTTCTTGCAGATTTGGCACTTGTTGCCTGTAATGGTCAGTTGGCATGTTGAAATGCTCCTCCTTTTCCTCTGATCAAAATCTTCCTCCTCTGAGCTTTCACTTCTCCGATTACTACTCTCACCTTGCTATTGATGCCAAGCGTTTATGGCTGGGAAGAAGAAGTGTAGGCCCGTACATATTCACAGTAAACATTTTCTTCCTCATAATCATGTCATAATATTCAAGTTTGGAAAGTGGGACTCGTGTAGATTTTGTGTATTTTTGGTGGTGCACACTCAAAAGGTCAAAGAGCTCTTCTGTACTGAATAACTGTGTGATTCTGTAATCATTTGACAAAATTTTTGTCTCACGTTTGATTTACTTGATTTATTGTGTTTTTATGAATTTGGTTTTAAAAACTTCAACTTTTGTCCCATTGGCAGTGGCTATCCTTTTGGTCACATTTGGATTGAAATTCCTCTGAAGAAATCTCTATGAAGCCAGTGTGATTCCATTTGTTTGGATCACTTGCTTCAGCTCAGAAAACTTTTTTTTTGTTCAGTAATTGGTTTTGCATCCATTCTATATGATGAACAATGTCATATCAACAGCAACACTTGTCCTTCTCTGACCCTCTTCCTCATTGTATCCAGCAGTCCACAGTGTGTTTCCACACTGTAAGTAATCTAATACCATTGGCTGGCAAACTCACAGAAGGTTTTCTCCACTTTTGAAAAAAAATCTCATTATATGTTTTTGGTTTTCTTTTTTTCTCTAACTTTCCATATCTCTGGCCTTTGTTGAATCTTACTGTCTACATCTGTGGCAGATGGCAATTTGCAGAAGTACATGACCTGTCGGAAATCAAGCCACCAGGATTTTCTTCTGTCAGGCTTTCTTGCAAGCTTTGCTTTTAGCTCCACTGGCACTTTATGTGGGGGAATGAATCACGTAGTTTATGGCTGGGTAAATAGTCAGGGGATACTGAAAATGTTCAATGCATCTAACAACGTCACTGAAACACTCTGAGTACAACTCCCAGTGCCACCTCCTTCACTGACATACCTGTAGCTTTTCACAACTACTCAACCAGAGGACAATAGATTACTTACAGTGTGGAAACAGGCCCTTCGGCCCAACAAGTCCACACCGACCCGCCGAAGCGCAACTCACCCATACCCCTACATTTACCCCTTGCCTAACACTACGGGCAATTTAGCATGGCCAATTCACCTGACCTGCACATCTTTGGACTGTGGGAGGAAACCGGAGCACCCGGAGGAAACCCACGCAGACACGGGGAGAACGTGCAAACTCCACACAGTCAGTCGCCTGAGGCGGGAATTGAACCCGGGTCTCTGGCGCTGTGAGGCAGCAGTGCTAACCACTGTGCCATCATGCCGCCCACCGTGCTTCTGATGTAGAATATCTGGTTCACATTTTTGCCTTTGTGCAGCCTCTGATGTTGGTTATTCCTTGCTGTTCATTCTCAGGTACCAGTTAGTATGATATTATTCAGTTTCAGAATGTTTCTTTTGAATAACTGCTGTCTTCCAAATTTTCACAAAAGATCTTCAGATATAGTATAAGCTGGATGGTGTTATTCTGCATTGCAATGTCCATCTTCACCTTCAGATTTATTACTGAACCCTGATTTTTCACACTCTTTCTGATATGAATGTTTGTGTGGATTTCTTTCCTCTGGGATTTGTCACATCCAGACATGTCACACAGTTCTGTGGTTCCTATGTCAATCACATTCTCAACGCTACCAGCATCTTCCAGAATATTTTCCTATCCATTTCTCCTGGTGTTCTGGCTAAGGAAGCTCATTGACCATCATGTTGCTTTGTTCTGAACATCTTTTCCCAATAACTGGACTTCTCACAAACTCTACTGATTAATCCAGATGCAGGACACTTCCTTCTGATTGTGATTTCTTGTCACTACCCAGAGTTCCTGCATGTCTTGTCCCTTTCTAATCTTCTAATGTTTTTGTTGCATTTCTCCTTGGCTTAGGAAAGGTTGGTTGTCTGGATAGTTTGATAGTTCATCTGTCTGCTAATTGCTTTGTGTACTCAGCACTGTGTATATTGTGAGCTTGTACTCTCCAATCAGTGTTTTCTGTAATTCATATTGCATGAAACCCCAATTAGTTGAACTATTAACTTTTCACCTCTGTCCTTAAACTAACATATACAAGCTCCATTTTTCAGTCTTGTTGCAAAGTTAACTGCTATTTCACTTATACCTTATTTGAAACCTCATTATTCAGACCAATAATGCCAGAGATTTTATTTTGTTTGATTTGGAAATGGATGTTGAATCTTTCAAAAACTACATCTGGGTTTTTGTTCTTCATTTCCAGTTGTTAAACAAATGCAATCCTAGATCTCCTGCCTACAAAAGGATATTAGCTGGTTCTCACTTTATTATAAATATTTGCTGAAAGACAACTTGCATTTTTGCTTAAGTTTCTCAAATGCCTCCACTGGATCATCAGCTACCCGATCCATTCTGGCTTTGCTATGCACATGTTGCTCTGCTGGTCGACATTTTGTGTTATTTTGCAAGATTTGTTCAGTCTTCTGCCATTGACATGAGTTGAGTTTTTCGTATCAGTAAGTGCTACTGGATTACTCACAGAAAACCACTGCCATCATTATAGGTTGATCTGAGTTCTGTGATGTTTGAATATTCACATGTCATATTTAGAGAAGTGAGAATTCTATCTGCTTTAATTCTTACAGGCTCCATGCGAGGAAGAAACTATCTAGACAACTAACCTTTAGTTAAGACAAGAGAAAATCAATAAGATTACTGCATGCAACAGAAACGTTAGAAGATCAGCAGGTTAGAAGGTTAGAAGGGAGAAAGACATGCAGAAGCTCTGGACAATTATATGAAATCAGTTCCTACATTTCTGTTCTTTTATGCTTATCAGCTGTGAAATGTTCCCTAAAACGCCGATATATACACATTAGTTCCTAGCTCTAACATACAACTAATATTTATACAATATATCCAACAATATGCGATACTTATTCAGAATTCCCATTCCACAGAGCTTGATACCGTAAAAGGAAAGTAGCTTTGAAAAGCACCACAAGGCAGAGTAACAAAATAGAGTCATAGTCATAGAGCTGTATAGCATGGAGGGACAGGATTTACATGTATTTGGAAAAGCAAAGACTGGTTAGGGATATTTAGCATGGCTTTGTGCCTGGGAAATTATGTCTCACTAACTTGATTGAGTTTTTTGAAGAAGTAACAAAGAGGATTGATGAAGGCAGAGTGATGGATGTGATCTATATGGACATTCTATAAGGCATGCGATAAGGTTCCACATGGTAGAACTTTGGTCCAACTTGTCCATGCCGACTAGATATCCTATATAAATCTAGTCCCATTTGCTAGCATTTGCCATATCCCTCTAAACCCTTCCTATATATATAATAATCCAAATGCCTTTTAAATGTTGTAATTGTACTAACCTCCACCACTTCCTCTGGCAGCTCATTCTATACACACATCACCTTCTGTGTGAAAAAGTTGCCCCTTAGGTCCCTTTTAAATCTTTCCCCCTCACCTTAAACCTAAGCTCTCTAGTTTCCAACTCCTCTACCGCAGGGAAAAGACCTTGACTATTCACCCTAACCACTCTCCTCATGATCTGATAAACCTCTACAAGATCACCCCTCAGCCTCCGACCCTTCAGGGAAAATAGACCCAGCTTCTTCAGCCTCTCCCTGTAGCTCAAACCCTCCAACCTTGGCAACATCCTCATAAATCTTTTCCGAACCCTTTCAAGTTTCACAACATCCTTCCTATAGCAGAGAGACCAGAATTGAATGCAGTATTTAAAAAGTGGTCTAACCAATGTCCTGTACAGCTGTAACATGGCCTCCCAATTCCTACACTCAATGCACTGACCAATAAAGGCAAGCATGCCAAACACCATCTGCACTATCCTAACTACCTGCCAATCCACTTTCAAGGAACTACGAATCTGCACTCCAAGTGTTCAGTAATACTGTCCAGGACCTTACCATTAAGTGTATAAGTCCTATCCTGATTTGCCTTTTCAAAATGCAGCACTTCACATTTATCTGAATTAAACTCCATCTGTCACTCCTTGGCCCATTGGCTCAATTGATCAGGGTGTACTTGTACTCTTGAAGTAACCTTCTTTGCTGTCCACTGCACCTCCAATTTTGATGTCATCTGTAAAATTACTAAACATGCTCCTATGTTCACATTGAAATCATTTATATAAATGACAAAAAGCAGAGGACCCAGAAACGATCCTTGTGGTACACCACTGGTTCACAGGCTTCCAGTCTGAAAAGCAACCTTCCACCACCACCTTCTGACTCCTACTTTCAAGCCAGTCCTGTATCCAAATAGATGGTTCTCCCTGTATTCCATGTGATCTAACTTTGTTAACCAGTCTACATATGGATGCCTAATAGAATGCCCATATAGATGGGTGGCACTGTGGCACAGTGGCTCACACTGCTGCCTCACAGCGCCAGTGACCCGGGTACAATTCCCACCTCAGGTAACTGTCTGTGTGGAGTTTGCACATTCTCCCCGTGTCTGTGCGGGTTTCCTCCCACAGTCCAAAAACGTGCAGGTTAGGTGAATTGGCCATTCTAAATTGCCCATAGTTTTAGGTATAGGGGAATGGATCTGGGTGGGTTCCTCTTCGGAGGGTCAGTGTGGACTTGTTGGGCCGAAGGGCCTGTTTCCACACTGTAAATCATCTAATCACGTCCACCGCTCTGCCTTCATCAATCTCCTCTGTTACTTCTTCAAAACACTCAGTCAAATTAGTGTGACATAATTTTGCATGCACAAAGCCATGTTGATTATCCATAATCAGTCCTTGCCTTTCTATATATATGTAAATTTTGTCCTTCAGAATCCCTCCAGCAACTTGCCCACCACCGAGTTCAGGCTCACTGGTCTATAGTTCCCTGGCTTGTCCTTACCACCTTTCTTAAACAGTGGCACCACGTTAGCCAACCTCCTGTCTTCCAGCACCTCACCGATGATACAAATCATCTATGGCTATCAATGATACAAATTGTTATTTTAACTTTGTTTTAGAAGCATCTGTAATTTATGTGAAATTTATTGTTTAATATCTGATTGGTCTGCTGTTGTAATGATCCCAGCTGATGGTAACACTGGATAAACACAATCCCAAGTGAAACCTAGCTTGACAGATCATAAGTTTCTTTTGCTATTTTATTATTATAGTCATCAGTCTCTGAACAAATTCATTAGAGGCTTCCAATGTACTTTTAATAAAGAAACATACATTTATTGCACGAAATAATAGTTTCTAAAAAGTTTTCAATACAGTCAGTTTGTAATAAATTGAGTTTCCATTTCTTTTCAATCATATGATGTGTGAAAATGATTTAAAAACTTGGCAGGTGTGGCTACTCTTTATTAATAATTAATCCATGGACTGAATATGTTACAAAGTATCAAACATTTTAGCATTCAGCAGTAATTGTGCCTTTGTTCATGTGCTCGGAAATGAATATCTTATTTGCACTTGTGGGTGTCAGAGTAACCTAAACACTGCCTTGCATCGTAAGCTCCAACCACAGCATTTCATGCCTGGGTGCAAGACATACAGAGCTTCAGCAAATTAAGGTGTGACATCAGGAAAGCCAACTCCTTCAAAACATTCCCACATAGTGTAATGCATGTGAAAGCTACAGAACGTTGCTCTGTGTCATTGGTTTTGTGGCTTTTCACTCTCCCTATATGGTAAGTATAAAGGATAAAAGGTTTTAGATATTTTAAGGTAAAAGAATGAGATATAGGATGAAATCTTCCAGGCCCTGAGGCAGAAAGGGAACTTAGTTAGGCAGATGGTGGCACACAATAAGCCTGCCAATTTCCCAACTTTGCCCAAGTGAAGATCAGAATGAAAAATGCCAAGCCCTACCTTCCCACCAACGGAGAATGTTAAGTGGTCAACTAATGATCATTGATTAATCACTACTTAAGAATTTCTTCCCATCTGGGCTGCAAATACTTCAACTCCAGGCAGGATGAGCAAGAATTGACCTGCATGACTGGTTAACCAGTGCTGGCTTGCTGGCAGTTTGGTTTTGGGGAGGGGGTTCTGGATATGGAGGGGTTGGTAAAGAGGTGGGGAAGTGGGGATTGGGCAGGCTCTCTTGATCTTCATCAGTTTGTGCAGGTTAGAGCGACTGGACCTATGACAGCTGATGTCTACCAAGACCAGACTACTGCGCTTTGTTCCATCTACCTATGCCTCTCTCTCCTCACATACCCCACCCTGCAAGACCTTGCCATTTCCCAAATAACACACCTTTCCCCTGGTTAATGTTCCACCCTGGGAGTCCAGGGTTGGCGTTGGTGGGGGGATTGATGTACATGGCCTCCATTGTAGCACTGCCATGTTCTGGAGTTGCTGGCTTCTGATTGGCCAGCAGCTCTTGGCAGCGAGAAACTCCTGAGTTCTAATTTTGGTGGAGAGTTGGCCAGCAGCCAGTGAGCTACCTAATTGCTGGAAGATCCAGCAGACTTTCCAAATTAGTCCAAGAACAGGATAAGAACATTTCAGAATTTTGCTCAGAATCTTGGAACTTCAAGCCTCAGTTATCCATGTTTACCTGGACTTCAGTTGTACAGGTCCTGAAAACATTTCCTTTCTGAAACACTTTACTGCAACACTTTTACTGTCATGCTATTTCCAGCATACTATTTCTGGAATGCTTTTTCTCATTATTCTATTTCAGTTGCTCTATTTTCATCACACCCATCTGTCTGTAATGCTTGGCTTTGCTATTTCAAGCCATTACTTGTACAGACTTCTGTTTGGCTCATTTTTTCCACATGAATCATTCCAGGATCAGGCGTACCAGCTACCAGTTTGTGTCTCTAATCTGCTAGTTTAAACACTGCCCTATAGGGATTCAACCCAAATCCCACGGACTTTCCCCATACTTGTTGGCAGCTGCCACTTAGCTGCTGTCTCCATTCTCACATCCTGTCTCTTCTCCTAGCAACTGGCATCGACCACCCTACTCCAGACCGGTTGCTGCCATCACATCTCCACAACCCACAGTTCATACCGGTCCTATCTTGTTCTTGTACAGGATCCACCAGCTAAAACTTTCTTCTTCCCCTGCCACTCCCTGCAGCAGTTTGCGATGCACAGTGATATCAACAGAAGTGGATTCAATTCCTGCATCGGCTAAGGTTACCATGAAGAATTTCCTTCACAACCTCTCTCCTTGCATGAAGCAAGGTGAATCTCAGATTAAAACCACCATCAATCATTTCTTTCTAATGAGAGTGAAGCTATGGTGACTTTTACAATGCATGTATATCTCAATGTACAATTCTCCAAGTTAGGTTTCCCAGTACATAATTCTGTACAACAACAACTTGCATTTAGATAGTGCCTTTATCATATTATACTGTTCCAATGTGTTTCACAGATATCAAACAAAATTTAACACCAACCATTTGAGATGATATTAGGGCAAATGACATAAAACTTATCAAAGAGGACAGTTTCAAAGAAAAGAGGTTGGTAAAGAGGTGGGGAAGTGGGGATTGGGCAGGGTCTCTTGACCTCTATCAGTTTGTGCAGGTTAGAGAGACTGGAAGAAAGAAACAGAAAAATTTGTGAGATATTCCAGAGCTTAGGATCTTGACAGCTGAATGCACAGCCACTAAAGATTGTATGCTAAAAATGGGAGTGCTCAACAGGCCAGTATTGAAGGGATGAAGAAAATTACAAAGTTGGAAAGGATTAAGGCAATGGAATCATTTAA
The DNA here is from genome assembly GCF_004010195.1 of Chiloscyllium plagiosum. Classification (NCBI taxonomy): domain Eukaryota; kingdom Metazoa; phylum Chordata; class Chondrichthyes; order Orectolobiformes; family Hemiscylliidae; genus Chiloscyllium; species Chiloscyllium plagiosum. Next base: position 45,375,072 of record NC_057724.1, read on the forward strand.
GCAGAGATCAGAATGTTAAATTCAAGATGCTGATTAACAGGGAGGCAGTGCAGACCAGAGATCTGAGAGGTGGTACAGGACTGGGATTTACTGCAGATCAGGAATTCTAGAGTAGAGGTCAGCATGACTTCTAGAATACAAGAACAGGAACGTACTGCAGAGGCTGCATTAGGTTCTGGTCAGACCGCAGTTGGAATTCCTGTACTTAAGGAAAGATATGCTGGCATTGGAGGGGGCCCAGAGGAGGTTTACACGAATGATCCCAGAATGAAGGGCTTGTCATACAAGGAGCAGTTGAAGACTCTGGGTCAGTACCTAACGGAATCTAAAAGGATGAGGGTGGATCCCATTGAAAATTTCAGAATATTATGTGGCCTGGATGGGGTGGATGTGGAGAAAACACTTCGACAGTAGGAAAGTCTGGGAACCAAGGGTGCAGTCTCAGAGTGAGGAGCTGACTCCTTAGAACTGAGATGAGGAGGAAGTTCTTTAGCCAGCGAGTGGTGAATTTGTGGAACACATTGTCGCAGAGGGCTGTGGAGGCCAAGTCATTGAATGTGGTTTAAGACAGAGATAGATAGGTTCTTGATTAGTAAGGAGATCAAGGGTTAAGGGAAAAAGGCAAGAGTATGGGGTTGAGAAACATATCAGCCCATGATGGATTTGTACATAGGTGCTTTGTGCCTAAGATGGCGCCATGAGAGGCAACACTGTAAATCTTTCACTGTACTTTTGTACTTTTGTACTTGAGTACGTGTGACATTAAAACCTATTCTAAAATGTACTTCTAGATGAAAGAGAAAACTAGATACATCAGTTATATGAAGTTTGTTTTAAACCATTATGATTAAGCAAATACCAATGGGCCGAATGGCCTAATTCTCCTCCTATTCCTTATGGCCTTATGATCCATAAGATGGTCTGTCCACATCCCAGCACCCTGCTCCTGTTCCTGCCCCATTCGGAATCCCAAAATGTTATCTATTACTCCCTAATTTCAAAATGTTCTACTCCTCAACCATATGACATTATCCCCTCTCAGATTCAAGTTACACCTCCAAACACTACCTGAAAACACAATTGTTTCTTTGCATGTCCACATTGCTCTGGTCAACTGCACCATCTACCTCTGTATCCTAAATTTTAGAAAAGGTTAAGAAAATTGAATCAAATATAATAATCAAAAATACTTGATCTCTGGACATAAATTCAAACCCCAAGCACATCTGTTGTCGTAGCTAAATTTTATGGAAGAAAAAGTTAATTTAACAAATACAATAATTGCAAAATAGTTGACTTCATAATATGCTGTATGTTACATTATGTAAAACAGTATACCCTTTTATACATCATATACATTCATCAGAGACCCTCTGGTAAATGTATATTATGATGCAGTTGTTTCAGTGGAGATATAAAAATCCATGTATGCTTGTTCCTTTGTCATAATGTCACCCTTATATTGAGAATCATTAACACTTGATTTATACTGACCCAACTTACCAAATTTCTTCACATTTGGCAGCATTTTTATTTTTGCTTGTTTTTACTGCATTTTCTTTTCTCGCTTTTCCCTTTTTAAAATTTTGCTTCTTTTATAAACAACGTAATCTCCTATTGACTGATAATTGGATCAATAACTACCTTGGTATAGAGACAGGTCATTTATCTATTCTTCATACTCTATACATTGTCCATTTACTGATTCAAATTCACGTGATAATATAGCCTTTTACTCTCTCCTGCTCATTCTTTCCCAGAATCTCAAAGTGATGGTATTCTGTGGGAAGAAACATCAGCTCCACGGAAGATCAGAAAGACTGTATGATACTCCATCCAATAGAACCTTCATCATATCTGTGCCAAAATTCTAAGTTCTGGACCCACCCTTTACATTTTGGGTATTTGCTTAATCATTATGGTTTAAAACAAAATTCATATAGCTGATGTACCTAATTCTCTCTTTCATCTAGAATTACATTTTAGAAATATGTTTTATTGTCATGCATACTCAAGTACAGAAGTACAAGAGTACAGTGAAAATTTTACAGCGTTGCCTGTCATGGCGCCATCTTAGGTACAAAGCACCTATGTACAAATCTTAGATAAAACACGAGGAACAAAGAAGATAAAAATTGCATTACCTTACAGTGATTCATAGTGTAAGTTAGAAATAAGACATTGTTAAAAGGATAAACATTACAGTCAGATCAACAGAATACCGATACAAATCACATTGCAGTCTTCAAACATAGTTACAATATAGTTATACTATTTTTCAATTAAATTCATACTTAAAATATCAGATGGAAACAAGTTTGGTGATAGAGAGACAAAAAAATCTTTGTTGTTTCTTAACATTGGTGTACTGTTCGATAGAAGTGTCTGAACTGGGGGTCAGTTGCTGAAATGGTTGAAAAGGTTAAAAGATTTGTATATATATTTTCAGCAAAATCTTCTTACTTGGCAGGTTGCTGTGTTTAACGTGCTATATAGGAGGGGAGGTGGACCACAAATGAAATGATAGAAGTTCAGGAGCCGTAATTGGTACCACTGATCTGACCTAACAACTGGTTAAGAGTAGCATCAACTAGGTAAAAACAAAGACTGCAGATGCTAGAAACCAGAGTCTAGATTAGACTGGTGCTGGAAAAGCACAGCAGGTCAGGCAGCATCCTCAGATTTTCAGAAGAAAATGTTATCATTATATCAGCAATCTATAAACAGAAGTTTTTTTAAAAGCAAAAGAACTAAAATAAAGGAGGACATGATTATGAAGACTACAGATGATTAACTAAAAACCCTTAAAGATTGGAAATGTCTACCTCTCTAAAATAATTCCAGATCTATTTAGCTGTTTAACTACTCTTAGCAACAATTTCCAACCAGCAAAATACTAATTTATTTTTGTTGAGGGTCTTATGTGAAAAGCTAAGGGTCATGATGTAGAAAGAGATCAATATAGTGATAAATGCCTCAGTGTTAAGTAGACGTTTTGATTATTTCTGCTTAATGTCCAGCACTGACTCAAAGCACAACTTCAAATAGCTTGAATAATTTAAAAAGAGTTCCATCAAAATAGGAAAATTGTATCCAAGGTGTCCTTGGTACAGCAAGAGAGCACTGTAACCATAATATGAAAAAGAATCAAAAAGATAATCATCACAAAAAGCAGAGCTAAGTACTACTGTTAAAGTGAAAATCACTGTTAACGCTTTACCTCATAAGACCAGAATAACTGAGATTTAACCAGAGAAATTAGATACATCAAACTCGTATTTCAAAGAAAATTGATAAACATTAAATATCCTGTATTTTATTTTACTAATCATGGTTGAGATCTAACAATAGTCAGGAGATCAGAAATAATGACAATCAGAAATCATGAAATTTGCACAACTCGATAGTGATCCTATTGCATTCATTGAAACATGTTACATGATTAACCTGAATAAGAACCTTACCTGGCTGCTCACATGAAAAATAGCCAAACCACACACATTCCCAGATGGCCCACTATTCAAATTAAGATGCAAAATAAGTCAATTTTCTTCACGTACCTGAAAATGCAATTAAAGTCATTAACAATCGAAATCTGAATGTCAACATGCTTGCATTAATTAGAACCATAAAACAGCACAGAATAAAATCTATCTCGTTGCTTGTCCTTCTCAATCTGTACTGCAGCCGTTTGTGCTAACAAGGGTGGTTCAGTCATTTATCGTGCGTTGATCTCCATGACAAACATATGCTTTATTTTCCAGGGTGTGTAAATTTTCATGTTATCAGTTGTGAATTGTAGACATCCAATCATATTTGTGTCTAGGTTTCAGTCAAACACATGATACATTTCCATATTTTATTTTTGCTTCCATTAGTATTAAACTTCACAATTATATGGACTGAAATTCTAAGTATTTGCTCTGTGCTGTCTAACAAATACGAATAGACTTGTCTAAAAGTATGCACGAACTAAAGTCTACAGTGCTGAGATAATAATAGGTTTCTGATTGAGAGTATCCTTTATTGCTCCTCTTGGTCACACCCAATCCCATTCTTATCCAACATGAACTCCTTCCAGGAGCAATGGCCAAATAACAATCAGGACTGAGAACACTGCCTTACAAGTGCTTAGGCCAATAGTAACACTGCAACTTTTACTTATTTAAGATGGATTAACAAGCACATTCTGGAAACCATAACTAGGACCACCTTCCCATCCTTATATGTCAGTATCATAGCTTTCAATACAGCTGTCTACCATGGAATAGAGAAGCAGGTCATGGACTGTTTTACTGTAGGCTAAATGTAATGCAAAATCTCTAGAAGACCCAAAGCATGAAATAAGGAAAGACATTCAGTTCATTAGGACTGTTTGTTCCAAAGATCATATACAATGGCCATTTCCCTGCTAATGGAAAAGATGGAAGTCTTGAGTTCCCCACTCCAACTGTATTAGAAGGACTATTGTTCTATTGTACATAGATGGATTTTTAAAAATATACTGCTGACACAGTAAGGCCAGTGGAATGGCAATAACTTTGATGAATTAGACAGTGTTTAAATCATCTTAATGATAAAGGGTAAAGCTAACAAGGCTTCAAAATACAAGTATTTAAGCTGCCACAATGATTTGGTGAGTATGACTACAATAGGTTCTTACTTGGTTAGACTTTGGGGTAGCTCGCTGAATTGAGACATAAAGTCCTCAGTTATTAAGGAGAGGACTTTAGTTTCCAATGGGCAAGGAGTGCCTTTACTGTGTCAAATGCTTAAGTCAAAGTCAGGTGATTAAACTTGTATTATTTTACTAAGCATTTTCATAGTGGTTAGATACAAAGAAGTGCTTGCTAGGATATTTGAGTGGGCAGTTAAGAATCAGACATACTGCTGTCAGTTTAAAACCACAGAAGATTTCTTTTCCTAAAACTCAGTAGTGAACTAAATGCAAAACCAAATTACAGCAAAGGAGCAACTTCACAATCACCATAACTGATAGTCCTCTATTGTTCTGAATTAGTTAAATTATTTGAATTTGAATGCTGGGATTTGACTTCCAGTTCCTCACATAATCAATTTGTTATTATTATAATTTCCTGCTACAAATGCCCCTCCTACTTGCTACCCATTGAGCCTTCCTAAGTGCTGCACTCATTTGGACATCTGACGAGGACAAGATCAGGTTTAGCTAATAATTTGCTTCATGGTCAAACATCTAGTGAACACACAAGCCTCTGAGCTTGTTGATGAAGAAAGTTCACCACTGAGATTCCAACTGGATTTATGGAACCATCTGGAGAGTTGTGAAATGAGAAAATTATACAGAAAATCATGGAATAATCAGAAATAGCATTTGATTAAAGGGAGGTCATAGTCCTTATTATTATTATTGAAGTATTTAAGACCATAATACCAGAAGACGTAGGAGTGGAAGCAGGCCATTCAGCCTATTGAATCCACTCTGCCATTTAATCATGGCTGATGGGCGTTTCAATTCTGCTTACCCACACTTTCCCCGTAGCCCTTAATTCTTTGCGAGATTAAGAATTTATCAATCTCTGCCTTGAAGACATCGAACATCCTGGCCTCCACTGCGCTCCGTGGCAATGAATTCCACAGGCCCACCACTCTCTGGCTGAAGAAATGTCTCCTTTTTCTGTTCTAAATTGACGCCCTCTAATTGTAAGGCTGTGCCCATGGGTCCTAGTCTCCCCACCTAATGGAAACAACCTCCCAGCATTCACCCTTTCTAAGCCACGCATTATCTTGTAAGTTTCTATTAGATTTCCCCTCAACCTTCTAAACTCTAATGAATACAATCCCAGGATCCTCATACTTTAGGTCTACCATTCCAGGGATCATCCGTGTGAATCTCCGCTGGACACGCTCCAGTGCCAGTATATCCTTCCTGAGGTGTGGGGCCTAAAATTGGACACAGTATTCTAAATGGGGCCTAACTAGAGCTTTATAAAGACTCAGAAGCATGTCGCTGCTTTTATATTCCAACCCTCTTGAGATAAATGATATTATTACATTCGCTTTCCTAATCATGGACTCAACTTGCAAACTAACCTTCAGACAATCCTGGACTAGCACTTCCAGATCCCTTTGTACTTCGGCTTTATGAATGTTCTCACTGTTTAAAAAATAGTGCATGTCTGTATTCGTTTCTCCAAAGTGCAAGATCTTGCATTTGCTCATGTTGAATTTCATCAGCCATTTCCTGGACCACTCTCCTAAACTGTCTAAATTTTTCTGCAGCCTCCCCACTTCCTCAGAACTACCTGCCTGGCCGCCTAACTTCGTATCATTGGCGAACTTCACTAGAATGTCCCCTGTCCCTTCATCCAGATCATTAATATATAAAGTGAACAGCTGTGGCCCCAACACTGAACCCGGCGGGACACCGCTTGTCACCAGCTGCCATTCCAAAAAAGAATCTTTTATCCCAACTCTCTGCCTTCTGTCAGGCAGCCAATCCCCAATCCATGCCAGTAGCTCACCTTGAACACCTTGGGCCCTCACCTTACTCAGAAGCCTCTCGTGAGGCACCTTATCAAAAGCCTTTTGGAAGTCTAGATATATAACATCCACTGGGTTTCCCTGGTCTAACCAACTTGTTACCTCTTCAAAGAATTCTAACAGGTTTGTCAGGCACAGCCTCCCCTTATTAAATCCATGTTGACTTGTTCTAATCTGACCCTGTACTTCCAAGAATTTTTAATTCTCATCCTTAACCATGGATTCTAGAATTTTATCTATAACTAAGATTAGACTAATCGGCCAATAATTTTACATCTTTTGTCTTGATCCTTTCTTGAACAAGGGGGTTACAACAGCAATTTTCCAATTGTCAGGGACTTTCCCTGACTCCAGTGATTTTTGAAAGATCACAGTCAGCGCCTCCGCTATTTCCTCAGCCACCTCTCTCAGAAATCTAGGATATAACCCATCAGGACCAGGAAATGTATTGACTTTTAGACATTTTAGCTTTTCTTGCACTTTCTCTTTTGTAATGGCAACCATACTCAGCTCTGCCACCTCACTCTTCTTAATTGTTGGGATATTACTCATGTCTTCCACTGTGAAGACTGACACAAAGTATTTATTGAGTTCTTCAGCTATTTCCTTACCTCCCATCACTAGCCTTCCAGCATCAATTTGAAGTGGCCCAATGTATACTTTTGCCTCTCGTTTGTTTCTTATGTATTGAAAGAAACTTTTACTATTATTTCTAATATTATTGGCTAGCTTACCTTCATAATTGATCCTCTCCTTCCATATTTCTCTCTTTGTTATTATCCTCTGTTTGTTTTTGTACTCTTCCCAATCTTCTGATTTCCCAGTGCTCTTGGCCACTTTATAGGCTCTCTCTTTTTCTTTGATATATTTCCTGACTTCCTTTGTCAGCCATGGCTGTCTAACCCCTCCCTGGATAATTTTTCTTTTCTTTGGGATGAACCTCTGTACTGTGTCCTCAATTACGCCCAGAGACTCCTGCCATTGTTGCTCTACTGTCTTCCCCACTAGGCTCTGCTTCCAGTCAATTTTCATCAGTTCCTCTCTCATACCCCTGTAATTACCTTTATTTAGCTGTTACACCATCACATCTGATTTTGCCTTCTCTCTTTCAAACTGCAGACAGAACTCCCCCATATGATGATTGCTGCCTCCTAGGTGTTCCCTTACTTTAAGATCTTTTTGATAGCTGTTAGCTTCCAAAGAAAATATGTTTATTCAATGTGTTCACTATACAGCCTGCTCATCATAGCAAAGTAAAATGACACTTACCGAAAGATGTTGACACAAGGAAAGGACAGTTTACCAGCTGGTCACCCAGGTTTAGAAAACTTACACTGTCGCCCAGAAGTACTAATAGAAAACAGCATAATTTCTGGTCCCATTGAAATTGAGAAACTAAAGCTTCAGATGTCTTTTGGAGTCCTGTCAGAATTGACTGATTATATTGAGCACTTCTCACAGAGTTTAAGGACAACTTACATTAAACACATTGACCATGTAACACACCACTGACATTTAGTAGATATTTTAGACAGCCAGTCTTTCAAATAAGCTGTTAAGTGGGCACACATCTTTACTAATACAAAAGTACAAAAATACCATAAAGTATATGTGGTTGGATTTCCATTGATAAAAAAGTTAACTTGTACTATCACTTCCTGTTAAATAGACGGTCAACATTTTCTGACATACATGCAGATAAAAAAAAATCAAATTGCTGGGTAACTAGTGGGCAATGGCATTTATAAGATATGGTGAAGGAGGGAGATCCTTTAGGAGACAAGAGGAGAGGAGAGGAGAGGAGAACAAGTAATTGATGACGGTCAGGTAGATACTCTGCATCAACTGTTGACGTTTCAAATCTATTAACAAGGAACATGTGCCCTAACACACCACAGCAAACCTATTCATTCTGCTGGAAGAATTTTTAAAGATGTATGAGGGACGACTTTTTCTTTGGAGAAATCTAACAACAGGTCCTGCTGAGCCTACACCTGAGTGACTCACACCTTGATTACAACGTAGAGGAGTCCCACCATAGGTTTAGTTGAAACTGTGGCAGGCGGTACCTAGAACCTTTTATTTAATCAAAAAACCAATATGACTCAGTTAAAACATCAATAGAAGAAAACAATCAGAGCAGGACCACTCCCTCTTTCACCTCTCCCTCAAGCATACCTTCTGGATTTTTTTGTTTTCAGCCAGGAGGTCCCTAGGAAATCATAACTGACAAATTCAGAGCTCAGTATATATGCTAATTGGTGTAAGTCAAACACTCTTCATACCCTTTCACATCTAATGAGCCTCCATGAGCAAATATACACCACATACAAATAAAATTTTGACTCAGCATACGATATATATGGAACAATAATTATGCCAGAATGAATCAACATCTTTATTGTTTGAATCATAGAATAATGCAGCAAGGACGGATGCTGTTCAGTCGAACATGTGTGTGTCAGCCCTTTGAAAGATCCATCAAATAAGTTCCTTTTCCCTTCTTTTGAATTAATTTGTTTTGCTTCAAAGTATATACAAATTGCTTTTGAGTGTCATTATAAAATGTCTCCACACCCTTTCATGCAGTACATTCCCAATCTTAATAACTCACTGCTTGAGAAAAAAAGTTATTTTCATCTCACTCTGGTTCTTTTGCCAATTAACTTAATTCTGAGATGTTTGTTTATTGATTCTTCAGCCATTTGAAACACTTTTGCCTTATCAACACCATTCATGATTTTGTACATCTGCCTCAAATCTCTCCTTATCTTCGCTCCCAAAACTAAATTGACTTGAAATGCTATGACCAAGGCATCCATTATCTAGACTCTTAGTTCCCTTAGCAAACTAGGACACATCCCATTAGAACTGGGTGACTTTTCTACTTTGACTGCTGCTGGCTGTTTATTTATATCCTCTTTATCCAGTTTTATTCAATGAAATTTCTCTGCTGGCTCCACCTGTGACCAAGTGCTGGAAAACAGAAATAGATTGGACTGCTTGTTCTTTGTTAGAAGCAGACACGATGGACTGTAATTCTTTCTAAATTTTATAAATTCTTATGTGCAGGGATGTGATAAGAGGGCAGGTCAAAGGCTGTGCATAAGAAGCTTCATAGGAAAGCCAGTATGGTTGCAATGATACGCTTCCTTTTTTCTCCTTGAACAATATTGATTAGTCATGTTTAGTGCACCTTTTATGTAGTATGCACAGCTACCACTGTGTCTGATGGCATAGGGAGTAAATACTTAGGTTGCTAGATGGGGTCCTGAATGAACAGCATGTACTGTCCTGTCAAGCATCTTGGGTGTTGTTGGAATTGCCACTTGTCTACAATAGAATGGTCCCCCTTTTGCTATTGGAATGGGTGACTCATGCTCATATCACTGAATGATATCCTTTCAACCAGCAGGGAAGTGGCCATTGTTCATGATCTTTGGAAGGAATAGTCCGAATGAGTTGAATAGTCTTTCCTTATTTCATGCTTTGGGTTCTTCTAAAGATCCTGCATCGTATTTAACTTATGGTAAAACTGCCCATGACCTTTTTCTCTCTAGTAGACAGCTGTATGGCCTTCTACATTAGTAATAACTGCTTTTAATTATTTTAACTTCAAAAGGGGAGGTTAGATAGATAAATATTGTTTATATGCTTTCTTTTCCTTCTTGAACTGTATAGGTAAATCATGTTTAGTGCCTCTTTTATAGTGTTCACACTGCTGTCACTGTATGTTGATGGTGGAGGTATTAAATATTTAGGTTGCTGGATGGAGTCCTGTGTGTTCTGTCTTGTCACACTTCTTGGCCTTGTTGGAATTGCACTTATCCAGGAAGTGAAGAGTATTCCATCACACTCCTGATCTAAGTAAAATTTACATTTTATATTAATGACTTGGATGAGGGACTGACTGTATTGTAGCCTTGCACGTTCTCCCCGTGTCTGCGTGGGTTTCCTCCGGGTGCTCCGGTTTCCTCCCACAGTCCAAAGATGTGCAGGTAAGGTGAATTGGCCATGCTAAATTGCCCGCAGTGTTAGGTAAGGGGTAAATGTAGGGGTATGGGTGGGTTGCGCTTCGGCGGGGCGGTGTGGGCTTGTTGGGCCGAAGGGCCTGTTTCCACACTGTAAGTAATCTAATCTAATCTAATCTAATCTAATCAAAGATGAGTAGAAGAGTAAATTGTCAGGTGGAACATAGTCTTCAAAGAAATACAGATAGATGAGTTGAATGGGTGAAAAGAATTGACAAATGGAGTATAATATCGGAGAATGTGAGGTTGTCATTCCACTTCAATGGAAAAGCAATATGTTATCGAAATGGTGAGTAAATGCAGAATGCTGCAGTACAATGGGCACTGGGTATCTAAATACACAAATTAACAGCAAATTAGCAAGCTGCCAAAGGACCACAGGAATACCTTGAAAGTCAGAGATCCAAACAGATAGAGAACAACTCAACTACCTAAATTTAATGCCAAGTTCACTTGAGAACAAACCTACTAGAAATTCAACGATAAGAAACCTCACAGCCTGCTGAAAGATTTGACCTTACCTTAGTTTGACCTTTACAAGAGCCTCACCATAATATTAAAGCAATGAAACCATCTAAGAAACTACAGACCTGCCATAAAAGTAATGAGATAATTTTAATCTGTAATAGTGTATTGCCTCCATTTGTACATAATACTTGTATGTGTAAAATATGCTATTTTCAACATTCTTATACCTGACCTAGGACTACTTATTGGTAACACTGGGAACCATGTTCCACCATTGATCTAATGTAAACATTATAAAAATCTTGGTGTAGCCCTTTCCACTGCTAATCATCATGTTGCTTAGGTCCTTGTGGTGATCTGTCATCAAATCAGCAAGCAGCCAACGTAACCATAACAATATTTTGAAAGTGGGAGATTCCAAGAGAGAGTAATTTAAAGTTCACTTAAAAACCAACCTCCTCGAAATTCAACTACAAGAAACCTCACAGCCTGCTGAGAACCTATCTCTTTAAAAAGCTTCACCACAACATTAAAATCTTGAAAACCTCTAAGAAACTACAGGCCTGCCACAAAAGCATTGAGATAATTTCAATCTGTAACTGTAGAATGCCTTCATTTGTGTCTAAAAGAGTACAAGTTGGGATTCTGCCAGATATGTGGTTTGGGTGCCCTATCATTTTGGGAGAATTAGTAAGACAAACATCCACTGCTGGATCTGCCAAGTAACATGAGTGGTATAGGTTATAATCAGGCTATTTTCAGCACCTTTTAAAAAGCCATGCATTTATCTTCATGTATTCAGATCATTGGAATCTGAAAAAAAGCTTCCTTAACTCAGTCATTTTTGTCTTGGAAATCTCTGGATTTTTGCTTGAATTTACTTTAAATTCCAATCCAGATATTGGGTATTGCATAATATGAAGGCTATCCGGGCCACTGCTTTGTGATTGGAAGAAGGCAGTTGTAGATCAGGCTCCTGACAGTTCAAGAAGGGCTGACTGTGGAAGTCATCAGAATAAGCAGCGGTGCAAGGTAAATGTGGGAATGAGTTAGTGTGTGTCAGAGAGCCGTGCAGATTTCTGATGTGGCTGCACACTCAGAAAGAGAAGCAGTCAGTAGAAGTGGCTGTGTGAAAGAAAATGCCTCCAGTCTAATGTGTGAATGTAGGCTGCTAAATAATGAAAAGCATTCCAGTTGCAACTGGTTTGGCATAGAATGTTGTTTGTGCCAGTTCTGAAAGCAGCAGCTGGCATTGCATGTATAACTGGAAGCAGGAGAAGGTGCACCATGTTGTTATTAGAGAAGAAGCATATATGTCATGAGAGAGGGAGAGATTAGAAGATCTGGGACAAATGTGTTGCACAGCTTCATTTGACCAGATACATTTTCAATTGAATCAAATCAAGGAGTCTCTTTGTATACTGCAGTCAGATTCTCGTGTATTGAAGCAAGCATTGCTATGCAGTACAACTCTGATGAAAAGTCATTAGACTTGAAACATCAGCTTGCTCTCTCTTCCTGGATGCTGCCTAACCTGCTGTGATCTCCAGAATGTGCTGTTTTCAGTACAAACTCTAAGTGATTTACATGGACATCCAAGAATGCAAGGGTTCCTCCTTACTCATTGAGTAGCACATTCATAGCAGTATTAGAAACAGGGGAACCCTAGATGACCTACTTCTCAGCAGCATTTAAAAGGCACACTCCCGACAAACCAGAACTGAAGAGCTCCCCTTTAATATTTTAAATTTACATTAGGCCCATCAGGCTTTCTGCCGGACCAAGTGGTTAACCAGAACTTCAAATACATGGGCAGCTGCCCAACAGAATGTTAATGAAATCTAGTCTATCCTCACCTGGACTAGCCTACATGTGACACCAGACCCACAGGAGTGTGGTTGACTCTAAAGTGCCCTCTGAAATGGCCTAACAAGCCACTTAGTTGTATCAATATCTACGAGGTCTCACAGAAATGAAACCCAACAGACCACCTGGCATCGAGCTTAGCCACCAGAAAAGACAACGGCAGAAACAGCCTTTCCTTACTAACATCTGGAGACTAGCGCCAAATTGGGAGAGCTGTTTCACAGACTAGTCAAGCAATAGCCTGACATAGTCATACTCATGGAATCATACCTGACAATGTGTCCTGTCTCACCAGCAGGACAGACCAAGCAGAGGTGACTGCATAGTTGTATAAAGTAAGGAGGCAGTTGTCTTGGGAGGCCTTAACATTGACTCTGGACCCCATGAAGTCTCATGGCTTCAGGACAAATATGGGCAAGGAAACCTCCTGTTGGTAACCAGATACCGTTCTCCCTCTGCTAATGAATTGGTACTCCTTCATGTGGAGCAACACTTGGAGAGAGCACTGAGGGTGGTAAGGATGAAAAGTGTGCTCTGGGTGGGGGATTTCAATGTCGACTACCAAGAGTGGCTAGGCAGCAGTATGATTGGTTGAGCTGGTTGAATCCAAAAGGACATTGCTGCTAGTCTGGGTCAGTGGCAGGTGGTGAGGGAACCAACAAGGAAAATGATATTTGACCTCATCTGCGCCAATCTGCAAGCTTCAGAACCATCTATCCATGACAGCATCGGTAAAAGTGACCACTGCACAATCCTTGTGGAGACAAAATCCTGTTTTCATTTTGAGAACTATCTCCATCAAGTTATATGGCACTATCACTGTGCCAAATGGAACAGACTTCGAACGGAGCTAGCAACTCAAGGCTGGACATCCATGAGACACTGTGAGCCATAAACAGCAGCAGCATTATACTCCAGCACAATCTGTAACCTCTTTGACCTGGCATATCCACGACTCAACCATTACCATCAAGCCAGGAGATGAATCCTAGTTCAATGGAGAGTGCAGGAGGGCATGCCAGGAGCAGCACCAGGTGGTATGAAGATGTGGGTGTACTGTACCTTTAAGAGAGTTAAAAGCTAGCAGTGACAGCACCAAGTGTTCTCAGTAAAGTACAATGTAAACATGTGGTCCAACTACTGGGGTAGCTAGAGTAGTTAGTTGCCTGGAGACAAAAACAGATTTGAATTAGGCTAATCAGTTTAAATATACCCCAAAATAAATACCAAACTCCAATCCAGTTTGGATTTAGTATATTGACAATCTTAAAAGCCAATAACATAATTTGCTGCTTTGGGAGGGTATAAGACCCGGGAAAATTGCACAGTTGAGAGGAGAACGGCCGGGCTACCAGCATTTAAAAAGATTGCCTGAAAAATACCTCTCTTAAAAGTATCTTTACCGATCAGTAACCTGTGAAGCAGAATTCCTAAGAAGAAGTCAGTATGTGGATGTACTACTAGAGAAAGTGCAAAACTTGACCTACTCTTGGGAAATAAGGCAGGGCAGGTGACTGAGGTGTCAGTGGGGGAGCACTTGGGGCCAGCGACCATAATTCCATTAGATTTAGTACAGTGATGGAAAAGGATAGACCAGCTCTAAAAGTTGAAGTTCTAAATTGGAGAAAGGCCAATTTTGACGGTATTAGGCAAGAACTTTCAAAAGCTGATTGGAGGCAGATGGGGGCAGGTAAAGGGATGGCTGGAAAATGAGAAGCCTTCAGGATTGAGATAACGAGAATCCAGAGAAAATATATTCTTGTCAGGGTGAAAGGAAAGGCTGGTAGGTATAAGGAATGCTGGATGACTAAAGAAATTGAGGGTTTGCTTAAGAAAAAGAAGGAAGTATAGACAGGATAGATCGAGTGAATCCTTAGAAGAATACAAAGGCAGTAGGAGTATACTTAAGAGGGAAATCAGGAGGGCAAAAAGGGGACATGAGATAGCTTTGGCAAATAGAACTAAGGGGAATCCAAAGGTTTTTACAAATACATTAAGAACAAAAGGGTAACTAGGGAGAGAATTGGGCTGTTGAAACTTTATTGCTGGAACAGCACAGCAGGTCAGGCAGCATCCAGGGAACAGGAGATTCGACGTTTCGGGCACAGGCCCTTCTTCAGGAAATCTTATGAGCAGAGAGTGTTCAGCAGGAGAAGATAAAAGGTAGGGAGGAGGGACTTGGAGGAGGGGCGTTGGAAATGTGATAGGTGGAAAGAGGTCAAGGTGAGGGTGATAGGTCGGAGTAGACTAACTATCCGTGATCCCAGTCTGGTTCACTGTGATCCTGACCTAATTAAATGTGATCCCAGTCTGCTTTACCGTGATCCTGACCTAACTAT
>NC_057724.1:45390542-45396042 GCF_004010195.1 Chiloscyllium plagiosum
GTGACGGCGGATGGTGCGCTGTACATGGAGATTGGTGGGGTGGTAGGTGAGGACCAGTGGGGTTCTGTCCTGGTGGCGGTTGGAGGGGCGGGGCTCAAGGGCGGGGGAGCGGGAAGTGGAGGAGATGCGGTGGAGGGCACCGTCGACCATGTCGGGGGGGAAATTGCGGTCCTTGGAGAAGGAGGCCATCTGTGTTGTACGTATTTTGAACTGGTCCTCCTGGGAGCAGATGCGGCGGAGACGAAGGAATTGGGAGAATGGGATGGCGTTTTTACAGGGGGCAGGATGGGAGGAGGTGTAGTCCAGGTAGCTGTGGGAGTCGGTTGGTTTGTAGTAGATGTCCGTGTTGATTCGGTCGCCTGAGATAGAAACAGAAAGGTCTAGGAAGGGGAGGGAGGAGTCCGAGACTGTCCAGGTGAATTTGAGGTCGGGGTGGAAGGTGTTAGTGTAGTGGATGAACTGTTCAACCTCCTCGTGGGAGCACGAGGTAGCGCCGATACAGTCATCAATGTAGCGAAGGAAAAGATGGGGGGTGGGGCCAGTGTAGTTGCGGAAGATGGATTGTTCCACATACCCTACGAAGAGGTTATGAGCAGAGAGTGTTCAGCAGGAGAAGATAAAAGGTAGGGAGGAGGGACTTGGAGGAGGGGCGTTGGAAATGTGATTTATGAGCAGAGAGTGTTCAGCAGGAGAAGATAAATTATGAGCAGAGAGTGTTCAGATAAATTATGAGCAGAGAATAGGGCCCCTCAAAGATCAGCAAGGCGGCCTTTGTGTGGAGCCACAGAAAATGGGGGAGATACTAAACGAGTATTTTGCATTAGTATTTACTGTGGAAAAGGACGTGGAAGGTATAGAATGTAGGGAAATAGATGGTGACATCTTACAAAATGTCCATATTACTGTGGAGGAAGTGCTGGATGTCTTGAAACGCATAAAGGCGGATAAATCCCCAGGACCTGATCAGGTGTACCCGAGAACTCTGTGGGAAGCTAGAGAAGTGATTACTGAGCCTCTTGCTGAGATATTTGTATCATTGATAGTCACAGGTGAGGTGCCGGAAGACTGGAGGTAGGCTAATGTGGTGCCACTATTTAAGAAGGGTGTTAAGGACAAGCCAGGGAACTATAGACCAGTGAGCCTGACATCGGTGGTGGGCAAGTTGTTGGAGGGAATCCTGAGGGACAGGATGTACATGTATTTGGAAAGGCAAGGACTAATTAGGGATAGTCAATATGGCTTTGTGCGTGGAAAATCATGTCTCACAAACTTGATTGAGTTTTTTGAAGAAGTAACAAAGAGGATTGATGAGGGCAGAGCAGTAGATGTGATCACTATGGAATTTAGTAAGGTGTTCGACAAGGTTCCCCATGGGAGACTGATTAACAAGGTTAGATCTCACGGAATACAGGGAGAACTAGCCATTTAGATACAGAACTGGTTCTAAGGTAAAAGACAGAGGGTGGTGGTGGAGGGTTCTTTTTCAGACTGGAGGCCTGTGACCAGTGGAGTGCCACAAGGATCGGTACTGGGTCCTCTACTTTTTGTCATTTATATAAATGATTTGGATGCAAGCATAAGAGGTACAGTTAATAAGTTTGCAGATGACACCAAAATTGGAAGTGTAGTCGACAGCAAAGAAGGTTACCTCAGATTACAACAGGATCTGGACCAGATGGGCCAATGGGCTGAGAAGTGGCAGATGGAGTTTAATTCAGATAAATGCAAGGTGCTACATTTTGGGAAAGCAAATCTTAGCAGGACTTATACACTTAATGGTAAGGTCCTAGAGAGTGTTGCCGAACAAAGAGACCTTGGAGTGCAGGTTCAGAACTCCTCGAAAGTGGAGTCGCAGGTAGTTAGGATAGTAAAGAAGACATTTGGTATGCTTTCTTTTATTCATCAGAATTTTGAGTACAGGAGTTGGGAGTTCATGTTGCGGCTGTACAGGACATTGGTTAGGCCACTGTTGGAATATTGCGTGCAATTCTGGTCTCCTTCCTATCGGAAAGATGTTGTGAAACTTGAAAGGGTTCAGAAAAGATTTACAAGGATGTTGCCAGGGTTGGAGGATTTGAACGATAGGGAGAGGCTGAACAGGCTGGGGTTGTTTTCCCTGGAGCATCCGAGGTTGAGGGGTCACCTTATAGAGGTTTACAAAATCATGAGGGGCATGGATAGCGTAAATAGACAAAGTCTTTTCCCTGGGGTTGGGGAGTCCAGAACTAGAGGGCATAGGTTTAGGGTGAGAGGGGAAAGATATAAAAGAGACCCAAGGGCCAAGTTTTTCACAGAGGCTGGTAAGTGTATGAAATGAGCTGCCAGAGGAAGTGGTGGAGGCTGGTACAATTGCAACATTTAAAAGGCATTTGGATGGATATATAAATAGGAAGGGTTTGGAGGGATATGGGCTGGGTGCTGGCAGGTGGGACTAGATATCTGGGTTGGCATGGACGGGTTGTACCGAAGAGTCTGATTCCATGCTGTACATCTCTATGACTCTAAGAAGAAGACACAAGAAGATCCAAATAGAAGAACCGAAACCTGCCTGGTTTTGAGATAAGAAGTTTTGTTTTGTAAATCTTAATTGGGAGTTTTATTGGACTAATATTGTAGAAGGGGATGGTAAACAATAGGTTAGAGGACAGAGTTGTAAATAGTTGTTAGTTAATTATTGTCTGTTATACTTTAAGCAATAAAGTTGTTAATTTTTACTTTAAATAATTCTTGGCCTCGAATTTTCACAGATTACTGCATGGGATAAATCTTTTCTGTGTTGCTGGTTTTAAATTAAGAGGGAGGGGTTACCGTGTCATCACACCAGGCATACCTAAAAATGACCTCGTGAGTTACCAAACAGGGCTTCCTGAATAATAAACAGCAGAAGCAGCAAGTGGTAGACAGAGCTAAGCAATCCCATAACCAACTGATCAGATTTAAGTTCTTCAATCGTTCCACATCTGGTCATGAGTGATGGTCAGCAATTAAATAACTCACTGGAGCAAGAGACTCCACAAATATCCTCATTCTCAGTGATGGAAAGCCCAACACAACAGTGCAAAAGACAAGGCTGAAGCATTCACAGCAATCTTCAGCCAGAAAGGGCGGCATGGTGGCTCAGCAGTTAGCACTGCTGCCTCACAGCACCAGGGTCCCAGGTTCAATTCCAACCTTGGGCTGTGTGGAGTTTGCACGTTCTCTCCGTGTCTGTGTGGGTTTCCTGCGGATGCTCTGGTTTCCTCCCGCAGCCCAAAGATGCGCAGGTCAGGTGAATCGGCCATGCTAAAATTGCCCATAGTGTTAGGTGCATTAGTCAGAGGGAAATGGATCTGGGTGGGTTACTCTCCAGAGTGTCGGTGTGGACTTGTTGGCCCAAAGGACCTGTTTCCACACTGTAGTGAATCTAATAAAAATAAACAAATAAAATGCCAAGTGGATGATCCATCGCTGCCACCTCCAGTGGTCCCCAGCATCACATAAACCATGCTTCAGCCAATTTGATTCACTCCACATGATATCAAGAAATGGTTGGAGGCACTTGGAGCAAAGATTATGGATCCTGACAGTATTCCAACAATAATACTGAAAACTTGTGCTCCAGAACTTGCCGTTCCCTAGTCAAGTTCCTCTAGTGCAGTTACAGCACTGGCAACTACCCGACAATGTGGAAAATTACTCAACTATGCCCTGTAAAAAAAAAGCAGGAAAAATCCAATTACTACCCTATCAGTCTACTCTCGATTATCAGTAAAGTGATGGAAGGTGTCATCAACAGTGCTATCAAGCGGCACCTGCTCAGTAACACCTAGTTTGAGGTCTACCAGGACCACTCAGCTCCTGATCTCATTACAGCCTTTGTTCAAACATGGGAAAAAAAGAGCTGAATTCCAGAGTTGGAGTATTAAGTGGTTAATTGTGAAGTTCTTCACTTTGACCGGAAGATCAGAATATCAGAGTATTATTTAAATGGTGAATTACTGTAGAATTCCAAGGTGCAGAAAGATCTAAGGGCTGCAGAGCATTCATCACAAAAAAAAGTGAATATGCAGGTACACTATGTGTTTAAGAAGAATAATGGAATGCTAACCCTATTACAAGAGGAATTGAGTGTAAAGGTATGGATAATAAAAACAGAAAGTACTGAAGAAACTCAGCAGATCTGGTAGCATAAAGGTAAATTTCATGTTGTGGTTCAGTTATTAAGGGCACTGGTGAGACCATATCTTAGATATTGTATGCCTTTTGGTCTCATTTAAGGAAAGACATAAATGCATTGGAGTTGGTGCAGAGGGTGTTTACTAGATTTATACCTGCAATGAGTGAATGATCTTATGAGGAAAGATTGGATTGGCAGAGCTTGTTTTTCAGTAGAGTTTAGAAGGCAAAGGGGTGACTTGATCCAAGTGTGTAAGATCCTAAATGATCTCAAAAAGATGGATGTGGAAAGGATGTTTCCTTTGGTAAGTGAGTCCAGAACTGAGAGACATCGTTTGAAAATTAGGATTTACTTTTTAGGGCAGAGATGAGGAAAATTGCTTGCTGTAAGCATTGTGTGATTTTGGTACTCTCCCAGAGAAGGTTTTGGAGGCAGAACTATCACAAAAGTATTCTATAAACTCATTATCAAGGTTACTATTGCCAATCAGATTGTTTTAGTTTTTATGAAGGTTAAATTTACTCATAGACTTAGATGTTCCCTTGTCATAAACACCCAATATTTCTTCTTCCACATGTTTTCTAATCAACCTGCTCAGACATGTCATTGTACATTTCCAGAGCATTCTTGGAAATGAACCAAGCTGTCTGCATGAGAGGTAGCGGTTTCCCCACCGCACCACAAGAGCCCTATATTTCTTTTTGTAGATGCTCAGAGATCTTATGATACACATATGGTACAGGCTGGACTTGAATTTATACTAGATGTAGGTTTGCTCACTGAGCTGGAAGGTTCATTAACAGACGTTTCATCACCATACTAGGCAACATCTTCAATGAGCCTCCGTATGAAGTACCAATGGTGTAACCCGCTTTCTACTTACAGAGGAAACTCGATTATCTGAATACCAAAATTATCAGAAAATCGGATTATCCAAAATAGATCTCAAGGTCCCGATGGAAACATTACATCAAAGACGTGTTTTCAACAGTGATCGTGTCTTTTGTTAAACAGGCACCATCGCCAAATTACTGACCTCGCGCCCTCTCTCTCTCTCTCTCCCTACACTTTCCCTGGAGTTCTATACAGGGGTATACCCTAACCTTACCCGCCTTCCCCAGATAATCTCTCTAACATTGTCCTGTACAGGGAAGAGGTGGAACCTGTCAAATGTTGCAATAAAACGTTGTGTGTGGGGCTGTGGCTGTGTGCGAGTGCTATTTGGAGACTTAGCCCACCAAGGCAACTGCTGCAGTCTTGTTGTTAGTGTCCAGTCTAGCTGCCCCAGAGAGGGGGCGAGTGTCTACAAGGTCAGGGGGCAGTGTTGGATGGGATTGGGGATGG
>NC_057724.1:45396066-45480188 GCF_004010195.1 Chiloscyllium plagiosum
GGGAAGGTGTTGCACGGGAAGGGGCAGGGTTGGGAGCTGGGGGGGGGGGGCAGGGCCTTACATGCTGTGTGCTGCTGCTAGTCTCCTGAACGAGGAGCAGACTTTAAAAGCTCTGAGCCCCAGAGGAAATCATTTGATCAATTAACCGAATAATCGATTACCTGAATGAAATAGTGCCCGTCCATCAAGTTCGGATAATCAAGGTTCCCGTATCTGAGTTTCCTTGGGTTGGTGATGTCATTTCCTGTGCTGACATCATTTCCCATGGTGATGTCATTTCCTGTTTTTTTCTCAGGTGGTAAGTGGGATCCAAGTCAATGCGTTTGTTGTTAGAGTTCTGCTGGAATGCCATGCTTCTAGGAATTCTCGTACGTTTCTCTGTTTGGCTTGCCCTAGGATGGATGTGTTGTCCCATTCGAGGTAGTTTCCTTCCTTATCCATATGTGAGGATACTAGTGAGAGTGGGTCATGTCGTTTTGGTGGCTAGTTGATGTTCATGTATCCTGATGGCTAGTTTTCTGCCTGTTTGTCGAATGTAATGTTTGTTACAGTTCTTGCAAGGTATTTTGTAAATGACATTAGTTTTGTTTGTTGTCCATTTACCACCCCCAGATAAAAAGAACAGGAAATTACATCACCATAGGAAATGATATTACCAACCCAAGGAAACTCAAACATATAAACAGAAAGCGAGCTACACCACCTATGCCCACTGAATATGTTACCTAGTATGGTGACGAAACATCTGAAAACAAACCTTCCAGCTCAGCGAGCAAACCTACAATCAGAACCTCAACCTGAACTACAAATCTTCTCAAAACGTGCTTGAATGTATACTTTATCTCACATTGTAGTTACTGTTCAGAAGCCTATAGATCACCCCTGCAAGTGACTTCTTTCCTTATTATTGCTCATCTCTACTCAAAGTTATTCTACATCCTGATCTCCCAAACTAAGGTCATTTCTACCTATTGTACCAATACCATCTTTGATTAGGAGTGTTATCCCTCTGTTTTACAGAGTTTCCTATTCTTCCTGAATATCATATAACTCTCAATATTCAAGAACTGTCATCCTGCAACCATGTCTCCAAATAGATGTCAAGTATTTACTGACTTCAATGTGCACTATTAATGAATTACTTCGTCGTGAATGCAATGTGTGGGTTTCACCTAATAATAAGTTCAAGGCCTGGCTCCTGCAGCAGTAGAAATAGTAAGGTCATGTTTTTGGAAACCAATGCAGTCTTCTCAAAACCCACTCTATCCCATATTTACCCCTCTTAAATGCAGCTTTCCCATTCCCTTCCTTATATATCCTCTCTCCAACCTTCTCCCCTCACAATGGTTACTGAAGCATCACAGCAATTTTCCAACCTTGAAGTGGGATCCCATAGGAAAAGACTTGGGTACACTTGTCTTACACAGACACTGACAAGTCGATATAGTTCCAGCATTTCTTATTTAATTTCACATGTAACTCTATCATTCCATTGAATTCTGGGTTGTGAAATGAAAAGATGATTCTGATATGGATTAGCATGGATGCAACTTCAGGATTTTAGGCAGACTGGGAGCTCTCAATTTGAATCTTGCAAGGAGAGGATGGTTTCTATTTTGATTTCGGCTATTTCAAAATTTTTATGCAATAATGAGAAATTTCACAAGATGCTTTGTTTGACCTGAGAAAATAAGGAGCTTTTACCCTGCAGCACCATCTTGCTGGAGTGCTCAGAGGTTACAAAATCCTCACACCCACATTTTTGATTGAGTTACAATAAACAATTACACACATAAAAAGCCACTAGCGTTTTACAATACATTTATTAATACACAGCCACTGTAGGAAATATATGATATCAAACATTTGATAACGTAGATTTAATTCTGTCCAGTACACACATTAGTTTATTAGTGTTGTGCACATAAACAGCATTAAGTGTGCAAAATTGATACAATAAACATTACTTTTCAGACTTGCCTGTACAAAACCACATCCTCTTTTTTAAAAAAGTGCTCTCTGGAAAAAATATCCTATTTACATCTAAAAAGGTAAGCAGAAGATAAACTAGTTCTTAAGCACTAGTGAAATGACCACAAAATAAACTTTCAAAATGTTGCATAATACTGCTTGAGCAAAAGGAAGCTTTTTTGATACTGTATGAAGATTTATCAGTTAAGAATTTGGTTACTAAACTAGCACACAAGAGAAGATGTTTTGCTATTGTACACAATCCTAGGATTGAACCTTATCAGGAATCAGCTAACGTGGGGCAGAACTGTTTGACTGCTGCCCGCTTGGAGTACGTGCTGAGATATCAATGTCTTGTGACCAAGACGGAGATTGGGAGAATGGCAAAAGCATTTTAATGATGCAAGATGACATACAAAGATGTTAATACATGCTGATGCATTTAAATTTGCCTCTTGTCACACATTCGCAAGATTCTCATTTCACCAATCAAAAGTTGGAAAATAGAACTTTTTGGTCTCAATATCCAGAAGCTTCTCAGTGCCAATCCCATGTACTGCAGCAGGCAAACACCAGCACGTTTACTGCATAATACTCAGTCTTCAACTACCAGTATTTTAAGATCACAGAGATATCCAGGTGACAGGTATTCAATTTGCAAGAAAATATTAATTTAGTAGATTCACCATTTATCAAGGTTTTGGTATGGTTGTCAAGGTTTTTGATGAAGTACAATTTTATGCCAAAGGTATCCTATTGCTATTAATACTTTATTTTTATAAATGATATTTTAACTTTACTTTTGTATGCCAGAGGCAATTGTAACAGAACTCCTGCAAAAGAATTATCTGAACTAGCAAATTAATGTAATTTTTTTGCTACACCTATAGCTACGTTCAGGACTTGATGAAGGACAACATTTTTAAGCAAGCTTCCAATTTTTTTATTTTTCCTAACGTAATATATTCAAACTGTCTTAGGAAACACAGCCAAGATTTCCCAATAAGCATTTGGGTACTATAGAGGAAAGGTTGCAGTGATGGGTGGAGCAGTTGGAGGGGAAGTAGAGAGGGGCAACAGTCAGTGTCAGAACACTGCATTAAAATAAAATCCTGAAACCTTTTGAAATGTGACATTCTATGAACACAACAAAATCAGCAAGATAACCTACACTCGTCACAGTATAACTGGACATCAATACAGATGCGCTTACAAACACGCAACATCTTTGAAGCCATTACTTCTAAACATTGAGATGGAATCAATGGAACATGCATTAAAATCAGAGATTTAGAAAATACTAAGCAGAAAGTGGACAGCAGCAAACTTGTAAAGTCACAATTTCATTTTAGGGGCATCACCACAAAGCAGAACTTATA
The DNA here is from genome assembly GCF_004010195.1 of Chiloscyllium plagiosum. Classification (NCBI taxonomy): domain Eukaryota; kingdom Metazoa; phylum Chordata; class Chondrichthyes; order Orectolobiformes; family Hemiscylliidae; genus Chiloscyllium; species Chiloscyllium plagiosum. The sequence goes on from NC_057724.1 coordinate 45,399,417, forward strand.
CAAATAAGAGAATTTCAGAATGGCAGGTTCAAGCCAATATTTCTTTGGATTTGTATCAGGTGAACACAATGGACAGGTGCCAGTTTAAGCTAGTTATTTCCTTAAGTATTCTTGCTCCTCCTGACCAACAGCCACAAAATCAGACAGGACTAAAATTTTAACAAGAGGGAATTGAAAAAAAAATACAAAATCTTCTTTTTCTATCTTTAAATGCAGTGTTGGTAAATTATTCCATTGCTGAGCTACATAAGGAGCATCTATTACACATTGTGCAGTCAATTTACATTATGGATAATAAATCTACTGTGTGCCATTAATATAGGAACAGCTCAACTATAGCTCTTTAAAATCCTGGGCCTGGACAGGAAAAACGTAGGATCCTTGATGTATCTGTGAAGTTAGAAGGACACCTTGTTATGCCAATTGGTCCTGCAGGCATTTAAAGAGCGGAGGGTCTCACTTTCATGTTTGATTTCTAGGGAACAGAAGGACTTTTTTTTTTGGTCTAAAGAAGGGAAAGTTTCCCATGTTCCTGCAAGTGAAAAAGATAAATGCTTTGTTGACTCACAAAACCTACTGTAGAATGAGCATTTATAAATAAAGCAAGAAGGGCTCATGCCCGAAACATCGATTCTCCTGCTCCTTGGATGCTGCCTGACCTGCTGCGCTTTTCCAGCAACACATTTTCAGCATGAATCTCAGACACACCAAGTTGGGAACATCAATTGTTCAAGCAAACTTTCCTCATTTGGGATTTAAGCATCAGCAATGTCACAGGCCTCAGTCATGGAGATATGTTCCTGGGTGCTTTTTCACCATGTTTTGCTTTCTTGATCAACTTGTTCCCATTTGTGTACAGCACTTGACGCTGTTTCAGAATTATTTTAAACAATCTCTCCTTTGTTCATCACAAGGTAGTTTCTCTGTTGCCATTGCACTATAAAAAAGATCTTCTTCGGGAAATGTTCATCAGACATTCACATCAAATGACCTGACCATCACCACTGTGCCTTCATAATCAAAGCATCCATGATTGGCACACCAGCATTTTTGTTTTTTTAAAAAAAACTTTGGTGTCAGGAATCCTGTCTTGTCATCTGATCTTTATTGTCTCAGGTATCTGAAATGCAAGTGAATCCATTTCTCAATGTAGTATAAATACAGTATCTATGTTCCATAGCCATAACACAGGGTCGAGTGAACAGCTGCCCTAAAGATATAGAGTTTGATCTACAGGCTGATTCTCCCTCTTGTCCCAGAGGTATTCATGGAGTTCAAGAGCTAAACTTTGGCAGAAGTTAAAACTTTAAACTGAATGTTTCTGTATTAATATGGACTTCCCCAGACAAATGGGCAAATCTGTCCAAAGCTAGAATCCTGTGATCATCAATTGAGAAAACCAATAAATGTAATCTTTGTCTGGAAATAGCTGGAAGACTCCCACCATCTTTTTAATACTCTTAGTCATACCAAATTGCAGGCTAGCTGGTGCAAGGTGGTTCATGACTGTACATCATCCTGGAAAAATGCACCACGAGAGCAATGTTTAACAAATTAGGAACAAATAAAGACGTTCTTCTAGCAGCTTAGTGTGTAGTCTTCTATAGTTGAAGAACTGTCCATTTGTCCTGAATCTGACTTTAATCTCCCGTCAGACTTTAGTGAATGCCACAAGAAACACAGCTGGAGACAAAATGCTGAACAGTGAGGCTGCAAGGGCACATTCTAGCTCAACCACGTTTAGAACAACGAAGGAGATGGAACTTGCCCCATCCTCCCTCACTTAATTTGTTTGCTAATTTCAATGAATCTTTTTGGATGCCAACATTTAGGGAGAATTTTCCAAAGACCAACTGTACTGATGGCGTTGTTCACATGACAAATGCATTCAAAGACATAAATAGAGATTTACATCATAAGGTCATAACATTCACACCTCATCCCTATCTGAACCCTAATTGTGTAATCCCTAGAGTGCAAAATATGGCCCATCGAGTCTGCACAAATCCTCTAAACAGCATCCCATCCAGATGCGACCCCCTACCCCATTCCTGTCACCCTGTATTTTGCCATGGCTAATTCACCTAGCCTAGACACTAAGGACAATTTAGCATGGGAAATCCACTTAACCTGCACATCTTTGGACTGTGGGAGGAAACTGGAGCACTCAACAGAAACTTACACAGACACAGGGAAAACATGCAAACTCTAATGATTCTCTGGGAGGAGGTTTTTTTTGGCAATGCACAGTGCAAAGCAGTAACAAAACACATGAAAACCCAATTTTGCCTGGACAGCAAAACTCTTTAAATGACTACGCACTTATTGAACTGCATAAAATCGTTGTTGAGTTTAATATACTAGAAGCAGCATCTTTGTAACTCACTCTTATTGAAAATCATGGCCATCCATGATAACTTTCAATGCTTTAACCTCATCATTTGTTTTAGACATGACAGTACATTCTGCTCTTTCCAAAAAGCAAGCTGTACATCCAAAAGTTCTTCTTTGGACATGTTCTTATCGACTGAGTAATAGATTTGCCATCTGGTTAGGAAGAAGCTGCTAAAGCTACACCAAGCATGCAGAACCGGCAGTCAATGCTTGGATTGTAAATTAAGCTGGGAGTAGTGATAAAATTCCAGAGATACTCCAGGCTTTCTGTTCCTGATCACTATGTGAAGACTTCTGTTGCAAACAGTGGACTGCCAAATATGAAAGCGTATTCAAGCAGGTTTTAAATCTTCAGGTGAAGGAGGGAGAAGACTGACAAGTAAGAGGTATTAAAAAAAAGTCAAATAAGTTATACAAGATCATAAACTGGAACTGAAAATTTTGTAATAAGCACAGAGGAGTAGGAATTCACGCCCCTTGGGATTGTCCTACTATTCAATGAGATTGACACAGATCTCCTACTCATCTCTACATACACCACAGTGCTATGGCCCTTAGTACCTCTGGTTAACAAAAATATATCAAACTATCTACCTATTAAAATTTCATTATCAAGTGCCATTAAAGGAATACAGTAATATTCCAAAATAAGAACACCCATTGTGTGTAGGAGCATTACCTAATTTCCCTCCTGAAAAATCTGGCTGTAATCATTTATATAAATGATGAAACGTAGCAGACCCAGCACCGACCCTTGTGGCACTCCACTGGTCACAGGCATCTAGTCTGAAAAACAACCTTCCACCACTAACCTCTGTCTTCTACCTTTGAGCCAGTTCTACATCCATCTCCCTGTATTCCTTGAGATTTAACTTTGCTATGAGTCGACCATGAGGAACCTTGTCAAATGCCTTACTGAAGTCCATACAGATCACATCTACCGCTCTGTCGTCATCAATCCTTTTTGTTACTTCTTCAAAAAACTCAGTCAAATTAGTGTGACATAACTTTGCACGCACAAAGCCATGTTGACTATCCCTAATCAGTCCTTGCCTTTCTAAATATATGCAAATTTTGTCCTTCAGAATCCGTCCAACAACTTGACCACTGCTGATGATAGGCTCACTGGTCAATCAAGTTCATGTGATATGATTTCCCAAGCACAAAGCCATGTTAACTATTCCTCATCAGTCCTTGCCTTTCCAAATACATGTAAAGTCCTGTCCTTCAGGATTCCCTCCAACAACTTGCTCACCACTGATATCAGGCTCACCTATAGTTCCCTGGCTTTTCCCTACCACCTTTCTTAAATAGTGACACCACGCTAGCCAACCTCAAGTCTTCCGGCACCTCACCTGTGACTATTGATGATCCAAACATCTGAGCAAGGGGCCCAGCAATCACCTCCCTAGCTTCCTGTAGAGTTCTAGGACACACCTGATCAGGTCCTGGGGATTTATTCAATTTTATGCATTTCAAGACATCCAGCACTTCCTCCTCTGTAATATGGATACTTTTCAAGTTGTCACCATCTAGTTTCCCTTATTCTATATCTTCCATATCCTTCTCCATGGTACCGTGATGCAAAATACTCATTTAGTATCTCCCCCATCTACTGCGGCTCCACACATAGGCTGCCTTACTGATCTTTGAGGGGCATTATTCTCTCCCCTAGTTACCTTTTGTCCTTAATGTATTTATAAAATCCTCTTGGATTCTCCTTAACCCTATTTGCCAAAGCTATCTCATGTCCCCTTTTTGCCCTCCCGATTTCCCTCTTAAGTATACTCCTCCTGCCTTTATACTCTAAGGATTCATTTGATCTCTCCTATCTATACTTGACATATGCTTCCTTTTTTTTCTTAACCAAAACCACAATTTCTCTAGTCATCCAGCTTTCCCCACACCTATCAGCCTTTCCTTTCACTCTCACAGGAAGATACTGTATATGGACTCTCGTTATAACACCTCCTTGTAATTTTACCCTTGGCAGCTAGGTATCATTCTGTCAAATTTAAGCTAATCTCTGTCTGAGGCCAGTATCTCTTTCCTAAGTTATGGTGCCCAGAGTTCTTGTAGTATTGTGGTCTAACAGGGCTTGTTTAGTTGAAGCATAACTTTTACTCCATTGCATTGTCATCCTCTAGATACAAAAGTTAGCAACCCATTAGAATTTCTAATTACCTTTTGTAACTATTTGTAATATTTTAATGGTGTATCTACCTCGATACCCCTATTGTACCTTGACAATTTCTAGACTTTCAGAAAGAAATTGCTGCATTTATTTTTGTGGACTCCCCATTAAATGATGGTGAGCCTAAGTATTTAATAATACAGAACCAGACGACAGCAAGATTAGCAGCTCAGTGTTTTTTGTCTGGGCTTAGTTTGGCCTTATGCACTTGTGCAAATTAGAATGTAATGCAGTGAGATGAAATTCCAGGCTGGGTTATAAAATGACTTATGTGCAGTGAAATATAAAGGGTAAGATTTGTGATAACAAATGTAATAAGTTCTATATCTATTTTAACCACATGAAGTTGCAATCAAGTAAAAAAAATGAATGCTAGGAATCTAATGTAAAGATGCAATAGCATTCAAAATTATTTACACTGCTGTTGATGAAGTTGCTGGGTAGTTCCAGCAATTTTCTTTTTACTTTAGAATTTTAAGCTTCTCTTTTTGTTCCAAATCATATTTAAGGCATTTCATATTCCTCTAATAAAAAACAAGAATTCACAGACACCTTAATATAATGCAATATGAGAAAATAAAGACAAAATGAAGCAGGAATGAAAACCTTTCAGAAAGTAAAAGCTGAATAAATATTAGATCAGGAACAGAAGTTCAGACTTGGATAATCAAATAGGTAATGATTTCTATGCTGATGGGCTGTTTAATGGAAAATGTATGCAGTCTATTTCACACTCACTAGATATTATTTTATGATTCATTCAAGTATGCACAGCAACAACAGCCAATTTGGCATTCATTCAAAATCAGCAGTATCAATGGAAAGGACACTCAATTTAAGTAAGTTAACTTTCTATCTAACATAGTGCCTGCCCTCTTCCAATTTCTGAACAATCCTCCACTGAATCAGCATTGTACTAGACTGCAAATAATACGTCATCAACTAACCCTGTAGGTTACCAATGTCCTTGCCAGAATTTAGTAACAGGTTGGTTAAAGTATGTAGGAGGAGAAGTAAGTGTTGCAGAAATTTGATAGTCTGCTAGGTTAATGCAATGTTGCCCTTTGTACATTCTGGTCTATTTTCTAATTAGGTTAAGTTGCAACAAAAAAGAAAAAAGAAAATGCAAGGTCACTTTTAGGCTATTGGCTGTAAATTCTTCTGCTTGTTTAAGGGCTGGAAAGCTTTACAATGCTATGCTTAATAAGCCCAAGCTAAAAGAACACACTGTCTAGATAGCTGCTGTCCATTTCAATGGATTGCACCCATCTTAGTGAACGATTAGGTGTCATTTAGCTGCAGATCAGCTTGGATCTTTGGTTTAAAGCATCAGTGTCAAAAATGGAGATGTCACTGGGAAAAAAGGTATCACTGGCCTCTTCTGCCAGTTCCAACAAAGTTGGCAACATATCTGTCTCATCTGCCCCCTTCACATCCTCCTTTGACAGAGGCAGAATGTTGCAATCTCTCCTTTCAATTTCACCTGAAAAGAGAAAGCAAAAGGGAAAAGAATAATTCACAGAAACAGACAGATGGGTGGGCAATCTCTTATTAACCAGACACACAGAACATATTTATATAGTCAACTGACACCAACTGAGCCAAGGACTTCCCGAAGTTCCAACCCAATCAAACTGGCATTTCCCCATTTACTATACTCCAACTATCAAAATTCTGAAATTCAAATAAAGTCATTTTTTTTTAAAAATAGAATATTTAGTTAGTGATTCACTTCAAAATAAACATGAGCAGCTGACCTCGTTCAGTCTGTAAGTCTGTGTAATCTTGTTCCTCTTGTACACTTGTGCATTTTTGCCCATTCACCTTCTACAAAAACAGATCCAGAAATGTAGTTATAACCTATAATCTTCCACACCAATGAGACAAGAATGAAAGAAGGACAAATATTTGCAGCAATTTTATTAATAATGTCAATGTGAGACTAGGCATGTGTGCTGATGCGTTTTTGATATAACAGACAGCTAATCTGTTTCTAACCAACCTGTTCACTCCCAGCCGGATAAACAACCTGGGCTAAGGCCAATATTTCCACCTAGGAATCTAAGCCATTCTAGTTCAGAAAAAAACAAGTGCTTACCAAAAGTTCCTGAGTCTTGAGGTATTTATCTAATTTCCCGTCTAGAATTACCACTTTCAAATATGCTTTAAAAAGCTCAACGCTCTCTATTGGACTCCACTCAAATAGTCTCTGCTGGAATATCATCAGTAAGTGAAATGAAACAAGAGGGTGGAGCTGAAAATTTCTCAGTAAGGGCAAGGAGTTTTAAGTTAATTGTTTTTCTCTCTCTATACAGATGTGTTAGATTTGCTCTCATTTCCAGCATTTGCTGTTTATCTTTCTGAAGATTATGATGTGAATTTTTCAAACTCTCTGCTCACGTTCATTAATCCCTGATACAGAATAATGAACCATTCTTCTTAGCTCTCTGAACTAGTTGGCAGGAATACTAGCTGCTTAATATATAATTGCTACGGCCTACGTACCTTGGTGGTATCCGGTCCTACTTCAGGATATGATGTTATTAATCCTCCAGTTGATGGGTTGAACAGCTAGGAAAAAATATTAAGTAATCAGAGATATTCCTGGTGTATTAAAGACGTAATCAGCTCTCACTAATGCTACCTAACTTGTGCGCTTGTCTCAATATGAAGGATCTCATAATCGGAGTACTGTGCACATCAGTTTGTGGCAATCTGATGCATGATGCAGAATATCCAAAACTAAAATGTTTCTACTTATTCCTGGATCTGGGTTTTTGAGATGCAGTCAAATATGAACACAACATTATAAGACATTTTTGCTGAGGTATCTGAAGGTTACGATTTTTGCTTCACTTCATTTAACAAAATAAAAAGCAAAATGATAATTCTGTCCATAGATTTTGCAAATCCTCAGTTATGAAAGCTGCTTTCCGCAACAAATTAGAAAATTTGCTTAAGTTTCAAAACTCTCATGTGGCTTGACTGGCAACATTTAAGTAATGGAGAAATAACTCTTTTATGTTTCGAAACCAATCCCAACCTCAATCAAATTTTCTTAGGATTTGGTGAATCGTTGCAGAATTGTTAAATTATCAAAGCATTTTGTCTCTCACAGGTTGGTTCTAACATTCTTTACGAAGCAGAGTCATAGAGATATACAGCACGGAAATAGACCCTTCGGTCCAATTCGTCCATGCCAACCAGATATCCTAACCTAATCCAGTTCCACCTGCCAGCATCCGGCCCATATCCCTCCAAACCCTTCCTATTCATATACCCATCCAGATGCCTTTCAAATAGAGTCCAAAATTTAAGTAGAATATATTTAAATCAATGAAAGCCATTTTGTTCAGAATGTCTACGCCTGTGTTCTGATGAAAGGTCATCAATCTGAACTGGTAACTCTGTATCTCTTTCCACATGCTACCAGCTTTTAGATGTTTTCCGCATTTTAATTTATAATTCTTGATTTTTACTAAGTATTTGCAAATTACCTCATAATTCTCAAGTTAAATCACATCTCACTCCTCTGTCATTCTAATAAAATGTGTAATGAAAGATAATAATCTTGAAACAAGTGACTGATCACAGGCTTTTTTCACAGGTGCCATCAAGCACTTGATACCATTTCAGGGCATGTTTTTGACTTCGCACATGATCAAGCAGATTCTGATCATAAAAAAAAAGCTTCCATAATCACATTCCAACTACACTGAAATGGATGGTGGTCAGCGACAGAACTCCTGGATGCATGTTTCCACTATCGAATCAGAGATACAGCTGTCAATCATACTGCCCACGTGCAGATGCCATTGAGATCATCTAACTGAGCAGATAGTAATCAGAATTGGAATGTTCTGGCCTGTCCATCATCCATCAGAAGAGCTTTATTCAGATGTTCCTGTTCTGGAAGGTAATGGTACTGAAGGGTGAATGCTGCTCATATTACATTGTATTGTTGTCGGACAGAGTTTCTGGACCATAAGATAGAGGAGCATAAACTGGCCATTCAGCCCATTGAGTCTGCTCTGCCATTCAATGAGATCATGGTTGATCTGATAATCCTCAACACCAATTTCTTGATTTTTCCTTCTAACTTATGATATCTATCTCAACCTTGAACATACTTAACAAGCCAGCCTCTACGACCCTCAGCAGTTTAAAAAAAAATCCTTTTATTGGTTTTAAAGAAAAAGTTCCCAATCCCCTGAGTTATCAGTATTCTTTGCCACTGTTATGCTTTTCCTTTCAATTTGATTTTATCCTTCAATTCCTTGGCAACCACGGTTGGTTATCAAAAGTCTATCAGAAACCAATGGTATAAAGGGTTTTGGGGACGAGGTGGATAAAAGGCATTGAAGTGTTGGATCAGCCATGATTGTAATGAATGATGGGGCAGGCTTGATGGAGTGAAAAGCTTACTCCTATTTCTTTGTTCCTGTGTTTATCTCTCCTGAAATCCTTCTTCCTTACTGGGAAACCTCTTTATTGCAATTATTCCTCAACAGTCTTTTCTGCTACACTCCTTTCCCTGTCCACTCCAGCCAATTCTGCCCTCACTCCTCTGTAGTGACCCTTGCATAAGATTAGCATAGTTGTTTCTTTCCAAAATTTCTCTCTCAAACTGAATGCTAAATTCTGCCATATTATGCCTGATGTTTCTTGGCGAATCTTTTACTCTGACATTACTTTATCAAATTGACATTAACACACATTAACCTAATCCCCGATTGAATCAAATCATATTATTCTAGGAAACTGTCCTTTACACATTCTATGAATTGTTCCCTGTGGTTATCTCTGCCAATTTGATTTTCCCAATCTACAAGATTAAAGTCACCCATGGCTGGTATACTGCCTTTTTTACATGCCCTCATTATTTCCACGTGGAGGCCCCCCTGCTCTGGTTTGCTGTAGACAGCCCTTGGAGAGAGATTATGATGTTTGTCTTTTTAACTTTGCTTCTTGTTTTGCTGATCTACGGTTATACTGTCTATAGCTGTAATGTCACTGTGTATAGCTGTAATGTAACTGTCTATAGCTGTAATGTAACTATGTAATTATGTAATGTCACTGTGCATAGCTGTAATGTACCTTTTTTTCTTCATTTCTCTATTCTGTACTGAGCCTTGTACCTAGGTACTCTGTACCCAAGATGGTGCTGTAAGTGACGACTAAACTTTTCACTGTACTCATTTCAGTACATGTGACAATAAAGCTAATTCAATTCAATAATTATTTTCAGTCCTACAGAACAGCTACTGTTACAGGGCTTATAATTACTCCCACCATGTCTCCTTCCCTTGTTATTTCCATATGGATTCTACATCTTCTGTTGCAAGATCATTGTATATTTTCTATCTCATACCAATAAAGCTACCTAACCTCCTTTCCTTCCTGACTGTCCCTTTGAGAAGTCATGTATCCCTGAATGTTTATCCCCAGCTTTGATCTCCTTGTCACCATGTCTCCATAATGACTAACAATCATAACCCATTGACTATTACTTGTGCTGATAACTCAATTATTTTGTTCCAAATTTTGTACATATGTAACTAAAATAAAAACACATTAATTTTGACTGCTTACAATTTTTATCTACTTTGACACTATTTGCGGTCATCTATGTCCTTTCCTGACCCAGTCTCATTATCCTAAAAGCTGCCCTCCAATGCTGCCACATCCTCTTGCTTTGTAAACCCCTCTCCAGTACACCACTCCCTCATGCTCCGCCTCTAGTTAGTTTAAAGCCATCTCTATGGCCTTAGTTATTCAATTCACCAGAATACTGGTCCCTGCATAGTTTGAGTGATGTCCACCTGACCATAACAGCTCTCTTGTAACCCAGTCCTGATGCCAGTACCCCATAAACTGAAACCCATTCCACCCACACGAATTTGCCATTCACTTAACACCTTAACTATATTTACTCTATGACATTTTGCCGGTGGCTCAGGGAGTAATCACAAGATGCCTTTTATCCTTTCCACTCATTACTTGCTCAGGCACTTTACTTTCTGCAGTACATAGAACTCCTCTTTCCCTGTCTGAACCAAGTTCCCACTTTGAACCAAGTTCTCAGATATACTCATTCAGCTTTTGTCTCACTCAGCTGAAGTCTCCATTCACAATGACCACTGGATGCTAATATCAGGTTTTTGTTTTTGGAAACAGAAAAAATTGCATCCTCGGACAATTAACAGGATGAATACAGATCTAGATATCACATTAATTTCAAAATAACTTTTTGACTCACGTCTTTCAGTAAATCCAAATTTGTGTTTAAACGTGTGTTGCTGAGCGAGGAATGTATTTGAGCCAAACTGTTGTCAATCATATCCAAATGATCAATTATTTCATTCCTACAGAGCAAAGGAAGAATAAAGTATAAGCTATCAATCTATTAAATTGCAGCCATTAATCACCTTCATCCTCAGAGCCCAGAAAAACATTAGTGATTCTCTGCTTCGGGGCAAGAACTTTTTATTTTAAAAAATGTCCATTATTCTTGGTTGCAGCATCACAGTAACATTACCTATATTGTTAAATTTGTGGCAGGTTTTTTTTGTCGTAAACCACTCTGGGCTAAGATACACAGCAATAAGTCTGCCCAAGTTGGCAATCTCATTCAGTAGAACCACAAAAACAGCTGGTACAGAAAAAGAAAACATGATAATGAGAGTAGGCAGTGGTCTATGAAATGTCACAGCAGTGATCAAGATGTTTTACACTTCACTTAGAATGGATTGAATGTAATGGCTTCTGCTTCCAATCTTGCTCTGTTATCTCGGGAGTTCCCCAAAGATTTATTCTATTTCTCTCATGGGAGAACTAAGTTTTTGTTTTTGATTCCCCACTCCAAACCCCGCTCACTGTCAGCAGTTTCCATTCTGCATAACCATCTTAAACTGAGAACTATCATTTGCAACTTAAATGTTGAATTTGACCCAAAGTTGAACTTTCAATGATAGATGAATACCAGAACTAAAGCTACTTCCATCTCCTAGTATTGTTTAGCTCCAATCTTCACTAGTTCAACTGCTGCTGTGGGAGGATCTGCAAAGGTGAGAGAGGAAATACAAGTGAAGAGAGAGACAGAGCAAAGGAGAGAGAACAGTTTTAAAACTTTCAGCAATGGAATATTCCATCATCTGGGAACCAGGAAGCTTGAAGTCACTGAGGTATTTAAGTTCTCAGCAAATGTGGAATCTCTAGCTTAAGACTGCAGAAGTGCAGGACCTACTGATGTAGTTATTGTAACGAACTCAGCCGGGTGGACCTCATAGAATATGTGTTCCCTGATTGGACCAAAGTAACAATCTGAGAGTTCTAGCTGACAGATATAAACAAGAGTGTCAGGGATTCTGTTTTCTTTGAGAGCTGGCTCTGAGGAAGTTGGATCAGAGGCAAGGACTCTCCACGTGTAACTAAAGGGTGACTTGGTAATGCAATACTGGTTTGTGGAGTTATTTCACTTTGTAGATAAAGAATCTGTAGATGCTACTGTAATGAACATTGCATTGGTTGGATAATTTAATACTGGAAAAACGCAGCAGGTCAGGCAGCATCTAGGGAACAGGAGAATCGACGTTTCGGGCATTAGCCCTTCTTCAGGGCTGCCCGAAACGTCGATTCTCCTGTTCCCTAGATGCTGCCTGACCTGCTGCGTTTTTCCAGCAACACATTTCCATCTCTGATCTCCAGCATCTGCAGACCTCACTTTCTCCACTAATTTAATACTGAACAGTTTTACTTTGTAAAGATTTGCATTTATGTGTTATCACATCTTACATTCCGTGCTTCACTTGAGGTGCAGTGACTTTGTTAGACAGATATGCAATACTTTCCTCATGATTTCATTAGTCTGGAAGGAAATTTCAGGTGATGGGTTTTTTTTTTGAATAGTAATGTGTATCTATATTTAATTAAAAAAACACTTCTGGCTAATTTATGCCCATTATATTTAAATACTATAGTATGCAGAAAATTAATGCTTTCTCTGTACATCGTGGCTTTAAGTTTAATGGAGTGACAATGATTATTGAGGTTATTGATGAATTCTTCTAACTCTGTGACTGTGTGCTTCAAAATGTCAATATAAATACTGAAGGTAGGTAACTACATTTATGCACCCCCTCATAAAGGAGTAAGTGAGAAATGAATGAGGAGCAGCAGAAAATTAAAAGCAATCCCTGAAAATCAAAAAGTAGCCCTTGGAGCAAAGAAAAATATTTTGTGCCTTACTTGTGCCAAATCATTGTGGATTTCATAATTCTGCTGTCAGTACTTTAACACACTTCAAATTTCATTCAACCATCACCCCTTTGCTTGCTGACTTTTAATGGCTCCCAGTCAGACAACACATCAGTTTTTATACTGAACATTGTTGTTCATTCCTCTTTCAGCTTCCCCTATCCCGATTTGTTTAGCTTGCACCCAACCCATTGGTCTTCTTATCTCTACATTCCTCCAATGTGACCTCTTAAGCATCCCTGGGTTTGACTGTTCTACCACGGGTGGCCAAGCTCTCAGCTACCTTGGCCCTAAGCTCTAGAATTCCCTCCCTAACCCTCCCTGCTCTTAAGATGTTCCATAAACAAAATGCAAGGTCCCTGATCAAGTTTTTGGGCACCTTTCTTCCTCCTATGATGTTTTGGAAAAGTGTCAAAAAACTTTTTTCCTGATATTGCCCTTGGGACATTTTGCTATGTTAAATGCCCTATATAAATGCACGTTGTTGTTACTAAATTCCTCAGTGTAGACCATGTGTGAGAAAATCAGCAACATAAACAAATAATTAATCCTGGGCAAACAGTATGTACCACTGCTATAACCAGATCTGACAAGTGGATAGATTAGATCAACAACTACCATGAAGCCCTTAGAACACGCATCTTGAGAATATTTATCTGTCCTTACACCCACCATTTAACTTGTTTATGATATCTTCCACAAATAGTTGCTCCCTACAATTACTGACTCCCCTCTAGAGTACCTGATCAGGTACACAGTCATAGGTCAAAGCAGCCGAGCAACCCACTCCTTCCAAGGCCTGCATCATCACAGAAAGGTAAAAATAATCTGTAACTTTTGTGGATTAACTATTAAGTAGAATCTCACTGGTCAGAACTTTCTTCAGCAGCCGTTTGGCAGTTTTCATCCAGGAGATCGTCATACAGATTGTGTGATGCAAACGGTGAGGATGCTGTGCTTGAAGTGGCAACTACATTGTCTGTGTCTGTGTTGAACAATGTTTCATCAGAATTCAGCTTTCCAGTCACAAAACTGTGCAGGGTGAAAGAAACAAATATAAACAATCAAATATAACAATTCTCAGGTCAATGCTATGAATGTAATTAATTTGTAACCAGGGATGATAGTCTTAAATTATGAAGCAATATTTGAACTCTGCATTAGAATAAGATTAAGAGGTTCAATATTATTGTTTCAAAATTCAAAACTTTTTTTGCATTAAAAACAATACTCTCCAATTATTGCATTGATCAGAGGGAGACAGTAACTGCAACACAAAAATTTAAAAGTCAACAAAACAAGTGTTATCTTTCAAGGTTATTGAGGAATCATATTAAAAATGTTATCACTAATTAAAGTTAGTTCAAGGGACTAAAATTCCCACAGCAGCAACAAGAAGCTTGGGGTAAGGGAGAGTGAAAGGTTCATGTAGATCTAGCAGGAAGAGCAAATTTGTGGAGTGCTGCTGCTTACAAATAACTTCAGCTTTAGACATCATTTGAGACATGGATTAGGTGTTCATGCTTAACTTCTTCTCTGTAAATCACCTAAGCTTACTTCTTCAGGAGAGTGGATAGTCTGATTAAGCGCAAGCACAAGAGAAGTGTTAATGGAGTAAGGACATCCAGAAATGTCAGTTTAATTGGTAGTTTACTGGCCAATCCTTACCCAGGCAGAGTTGACAGAAGGCAAGAGATTAAGTTGCTAACTTGCCATTGTGAGACAACAGCAGGTCATGAGTCAGTCCTAGAAGGTTGATAGTTTTAAAATTAAATTTGGGGAAAAAAGCAAACATTCAGTCAGACACAAAGGCTTACCTTTGCTCTTCGCCAGGCAGACTGGGTCTCCCAATCAGGTGTGTGATCTCAGAGATGATAACACCTCCTGGATAAACACTGCCTTTCTCACAGGTTTCACATTTCTTGGTGAAATAAAATAAAAAGACAAAGATTTAATTCTGTGCATTTCACAAGAGGTTTCACCATTAGCTCAACTTTACATGGCCAGAGCAGTCACAATTCAGATTCCATAAATCTATAGCACTAAAATTCAAGCCAGCAAAAGCACCAAGAAATTGCAAAGATTCAAAAATATCCCCAGTTTTTGCAAAGAAAGTGTGGCCTATTTTAAGTATGTATCAACTTTCTTCATTGTCGTGCCCGATTATTAATCCATCTTTCCTTCTAAATCCTGAAATCACATTGCTCTGTTCCTCTCTCCTGTACACCCCCCCACTCCCAAACTTATGTTGGCAATTTCCTGCCTCTTCAACTTGTTAACAGTGCTCCTTCGAGGTCCACACAACAAGTCCTGCCCCTCTCTTAATGAGAGGAAAGTAAAACAAAATCAAAATTTGTTGCACTCCACAGGCAGGATTTTTTTGATTTTGTGAAGCTGCTCTGAGAATAGGAAATTTCAAATTACAGCATGCAACCTCCTAGAGTCACCATATTAGAAGAAAGAAGAGAGCAGTGTGTGGTACAAGTAAAAGATAAGCCAAATAACCTCTGCAGGGATACATAGTATCGGCAGATTTAACGGTAAAATAAAATATGACACTGATGGCCAATGGCACTAGCCATAAGGGTGACGAGCAGGGGAACAAAATATCACATCAAATTATATTTTATACAATATGAAGATGGGTCAGTGGGGAAATACAGCATGAGCTTTATTCTGTACATGAATGAAAAAAGTTGCACCTCACCTGGAAGTACCTGCCACAGCCACTAGGTGGAGGAGTTTGAAAAACATTTTAGTATCTATTAAGGCATCTTTTATAGAATCATAGAAACATACAGCATAGAAGAGGTTCTTCAGCCCATCGTGTCCGCACCAAGACAAAACTACTCTAAATCTATAATAATCCCACTCTCCAGCCTATGGTCCATAGCCTTGAATTTCAGGTGCTTATTCAAGTATTTTTTTTAAATTGTAAAGTTAGCTGTTAGGTTACACCTGAAACGTTGACTTCACCTCCTGATGCTGCCTGGTTTGCTGTGTTCCTCCAGCCTCCTGCTTGTTTACCTCAATTAACCTCCCAGGCAGTGATTCTGGATTTCCACCACCCTCAAGGGTGAAAGAGTTGTGTCAAATGCCATCTATTGTCTTCTGCCCTTCAATTTAATATTACATTCCCTTGTTATTAACCCTTCAACTAGGGGGAACAGTTCCTTTCTATCCATCCTGTCCATGCTCCTCTTAATGCGATGCACTCAATTCAATCCCCTTGAGCATTCTCTCCTCAAAAGGGAACAACATAAGCTTATGGAAGATATAGACTGTAGGGAAAAAGATGGGTGACATCTTGCAAAATGTCCAGATTACAGAGGAGGAAGTGCTGGAAGTCTTTAAACGGTTAAAAGTGGATAAATCCACAGGACCTGATCAGGTATACCCGAGAATTCTGTGGGAAGCAAGAGAAGTGATTGCTGGGACTCTTGCTGAGATATTTGTATCATCGATAGTCTCAGGTGATGTGCCGGAAGATTGGAGGTTGGCAAACATGGTGCCACTGTTTAAGAAGGGCGGTAAAGACAAGCCAGGGAACTATAGACCGATGAGCCTGACCTTGGGTAAGCAAAACTTAGCAGGACTTATATACTGGGATACAACTCATCAAGGCCTGGAGATCTGTCAACTTTAAACCTGACAAAACCAGCAATACCTCTGCACTCACTATGTCAAACAATTCAAGAATCTCACAGTCCCTCTTTCTGAATTCTGTGCCTACACCTTCTTTCTCCAAGGTGAAGACAGACGTGCAATGCTCATTTAACATCCCAATGTCCTCTGGCTCCATGCACAGATTTCACCCTTGTTCCCTTATGCACCTACTTTTTCCTTGGTTATCTTTTCCCCTTGATACATTTGTAGGGGCATGCAATGGCCTAGCCAGCTATGTCCACATCCCATGAAAATTTAAAAAGGGTGAAATCTGTGCATGGAGCCAGAGGACATTGCTAGAATGTTAAATGAGAACTGCATATCTGTCTTCACCTAGGAGAAAGAAGATGTAGGCACAGAATTCAGAAAGAGGGACTGTGAGATTTTTGAGTGGTTTGACATAGTGAGTGGAGAATTATTGTTGGTTTTTTAAAAAATTTAAATTCTCTTTAACCTTACCGCTTTGCTCTCCTAATTGCTTTCTTAAGTTCACCCCTGCACTTTCTATATTCCAATAAGACCTGTGTTGATTTGCTCCCTTTGCACCTCTCATTTCTTTATTCTCCAGTCCTGAATATTACTAGACATTTAGGTTTGTTGCCCCTACATTTCACCCCAATAGGAATATGTTGCACATGCATCCTCAACAATTCCATTTTGAATGCTGTCCCCGCTCCCAGGCTGTTCTGCTGTAAATTTATCCAGATGTAGCTGTTCCCAGTCTACACTGGCCAGATGCAGTCTCATTTTAATAAAATCTGCTTTACCTCAATGCAAAACCCTTTTGTCAGACTGTCTTTTTCCTTTTTCATAACAAACTTTTAACGTACAGCATTGTACTCTGGCATAACCTGCCTGATTCTCCTTAACAGCCTGGTGGATACCCATTCCCTTCTTTCCTCCAGTGCCCTCTCTATACGTGCCACCTTTGTAACTCTCAGGCTCGGGATGTGCCACACAGCCTCCAGGTGCCACCCGAGCTATGAAACATAGAGCTCATGCTTCTGCAATTGTGAGCAAGTCTTGCACACATGGTCACCCAGAACGCTGCTGGGCCCTGACCTCCCACATATGACAAGACATGCATTGTACTCGGCTAACCTCACCTGCCATGACTTAAACTTACTTAGTCTTACTTGCGAACTTTTCTAGTGACTTAATCTTAAAGATACTTTGTTTAGCTGAACTTCAGTTTCTTTCTCTTATTCACTGATTTTTACTTATCCCTGATGATTGTCAGTTAATTCTTTAATAATCTCCCAACCTTGGTCATCTTCTGCCCCCACTTATCTGTAAAAATAGAAAATCTAAACAGCACAGAAAAGAAAGACCCCTTCCTACCCCACTTCACCCAACTTCCATTATTTACCAAACTGCCACAATCCACTTAATACTGATTACACAAAGGCCCTTTATTTAATATTTTCCACCTCAACTGTTTCAGGAACTAGTTAAGACAGATTAACTGTGAACCCCAATTAACTAATCAATCTTCAGCAACCCCAGCCACCAGGAGAGATGATCTCTGCTCCCTTCAGCATAAAAAGAGATTTAACTGTCTATCCTTTAGAATTAAACCGCACTAAACAGTGTTACTAAAGAACTAGCAGCAATTAGTACTAAGTTCTAAGGCAAGAGATTAACTCTAAAACTTCTATACTTACCAACCACTCCACTCATGCTGGGTGCACTCTATATATTAAAGATAACAGTTTCTCTCAAGATTTTTATTTCTGAGCTTCAAAGCCAGACCCATTTGTCATTTTCTCTTTCCAAAAATGCTACAGAATGTAGTACCAATTAATTTTGAGTTCCGCTGGGGAAGCTTATAATCAATTCAAACTGGAATATGTGAAATAACTTGATTTTGACGAACTAAGGGACAAAGAATTGTTAAATTTCCATCTATAAGCAATTTGTCTTTAAGTTTCAACTTTATTAACGTTGCCATTTCCATGCACCTACAAATAGCACAACTTACAAACTTTCCTTCTTTGCTCCATGATTTTGAAATTGCAATGTCTTCTATATCTGATCCAATTAGTTTCTTACCAGCTCAAAATTGGCAGAATTCTTCAAGTCCCACAGCTTCTAACACAATTTTCAGGATTTCCAAACCAAACTTAACATCTCATCATGAATTGATTCTGCCTTTCACTGTTGCTCCTGGTCTTTATCTGAATTCTCAGTAAACAAATAGTTTTCAAACTTACCGGAACACCATGAACAGCCGCACCATCCTGACTGCTGTCCATAGTGATGGGCCGACTATATTTTGGGTAGGAAGGAGCCATACCAGAAGTACCAATCATCAGAGGCCTAGAAGAATCATTTGGAACCATTTATTAAAGGTGCATGAAAACAATTTGTAAAAGGCACACTATTGAGTACTTCTGACTGTATCGAATAATCACCAAGATTTGTTACTAGGCTACATCATCAATACGCAAGCACAAAATTCAAGAAGGCCCAAAAATAAGCACAAAGATCACAATACTCCATCAACTATGGCTGCTGATTCTGAGACAGGCTGCACGTAAACATTGTGCTGTCTACTTATAAGCTAGGACTACGCTTGATGTTAAGTGGCATCACGCATTAGCAAGAGTCACAAAATCGCGAGAGTCCAGCGTTACTTAAACCTAGTCACAACTCTTAAAGGAGGTGGCGGGAGTATGTACTGAAGCCAGTTGCAGAGAGAGTGCAAGCAAGATGGATGATAGTACAACATGGCAGACAGCAGGTCCAAGGTTTTGCACAGAGGCTTGGATACACACAGGAAGAGAGATTACATTGTTCTCCAGAGAAGACTCTTCAGCCATGTTCTCAGAAGACATTGGGATTGGATACCTACCGCAGTGAATGCCAGGTCTTGGATGCAGTGCCAGAAAACGTTCAATGACTTCTCAAAAGTAGTCAAGATCAGTCCATCCATTATAAAAATGCCATATCCCACCAGCTACAACTAGCCCCACACAGTGCTCAACGAATCACATCATTAAACACTCAACTACCAATAACTTTCATAAATCATAACTCAAAACTAACATTCATATGCCTCACATTACCTCCAAACATTTTTGTACTACTGTATACCTTCCATCCACATCTCTCAGCTTGCAGACTCTGCCGGTTAGTCATCCATCACTCAAACACATTTCACCTTATTTTGCTCTCTTGCACGACACAGTGGCTGCATGTCCTTGCCCTGATGAAGGAGGTAATGATCAGTGTCATTGCAGCAACTATGACTTGGATTTGCAGACAGTGGCTAGGAAGATGGCAGCATGTTCATGTCTAATTCTCCTCAAAACCTACTTGCCTTGTTGTACAGCTTCTGACACACAAGTTGTAACTGGTTTATGGACATAACCCTTGCTTCCCTCCTCCTCTACCTGCAATAACCCTCCCCTCTGTTTATCTCTTTCTGATAACAAGAACAGTGACCTGACTAAGCTGTACAGAGGACGAGACTGATAAAATAACATAAGCACTTACTTGCTCTCAACTTGCAGCTAATAACATGTATATTGCTAGTTGATATGCTTTTGAGCGTAGTTTACAGTAATGATCAGGTGAAATGTCAGACATGAGTGCTACAGCTAGAGCACAGGGAAAGGGCAGCATAGTGGCACAGTGGTTAGTACTGCTGCCTCACAGAGCCAGAGACCTGGGTTCAATTCCCGCCTTAGGCAACTGTCTGTGTGGATTTTGCACTTCATGATTCTCCCAGTGTCTGTGTGGGTTTCCTCCGGGTACTCCAGTTTCCTCCCACAGTCTAAAAAAAATGTGCAGGTTAGGTGAATTGGCCATGCTAAATTGTCCGTAGTATTAGGTGCAGAGGTAAATGTAGGGGATTGGGTCTGGATGGGTTGCTCATCAGAGGGTTGGTGTGGACTTGTTGGGCCGAAGGGTCTGTTTCCATACTGTAAGTAATCTAATCTAGATGCCAGTTTGCCAGAAGGTGAGATCACACAAGAGGTTCTGCAGAAGACTCAGATGAGGATCTTGTTGGGGTCACATATAGAAACAAAAGCAAATAGACATGCCCAATGAAATGCCTGGTACACTGACAGATCTACCAGAAAGCACTGCAGTTCACTGTCAAGGAACATAGAGGAGGTCAGCACAAATTTTGCAGAAAGCTTGGAAGCCACGCTTTCCAGGATAGAATGGTAGCCAACTCCATGTGAACACTATTAGACACAATCATATTGCAGCACAATCCACTGCAACACTAAAAGAAAGCAGCCAGCAAGGGGTGCTGCCGTCATATAAAGGTTGATAGTACTGTGTACATTCAGGCAGCTGTAAAAGTGGTCACAGATGCCTGTACTGAAAAGGTTTACTGGATCTCACAGTAATCTATCTAACAGATTAATGGCACTCCCCAAGGAAATGGCGAGCGTTCAAAGATGATATAGTTCATTCACCCTTCCCTGCCACCCCTCTACTAGTAACCTTGCTGCTGTTCGTCAGGCAAATCAACACAGGCTGATCCCCACACTGAAGTGATATTGTGTAAAATCTCAATATCAGAGCTGCAAGAGATCATCCTCAAATACATCTACAGCATCTCCCACTGAAAGGCAGCAGCTTTCCAGGATCTCTGCTGCAGGCATTTGGAAGCACTGTATTAGAAGGTCTAGGCCAGACAAAGGTACTCCCAAGGCAAGCACTAAGGGAATACATTCACTTTTGTATAGAACATTTGAGGTTTGCTTGAAGTTGGTTTTAAATAATTATTTGGTGGCAGCTTTTATTTCAGCCTTGTAACCTAGAGGTCAGGGTGACGGTGCATTATAAAGGATAAGGAAGAGATGACCGAATGTAGATAATGTGAAATTGGGGCCTACTGGAACTGTAATCACATCAGCTCTTCATGCACTGCCCAGACAGAAAGGGATGCATTGTGTCCTCCACAACCACCTGATGAGGGAGCTGCGCTCCGAAAGCTAGTGCTTCCAATTAAACCTGTTGGACTATAACCTGGTGTTGTGTGATTTTTAACTTTGTACACCCCAGTCCAACACCAGCATCTCCAAATCATCACCAGATCCTGATGCCCTCATGATAACAATATTGTAGAGGATGCAGTAAACAACTCATGCCATGTGTCATGGAGAGAATTGTAGGGCTCCTCCAGAACAATGCAGGCTGTAGATGTGTTGCTTAAGCACCCTTATATATGGTCTGCTTGATGAAACTTTGTGTGGCAGCGTGGCTCTCATGATATACATGCTAACCACATGTGGGTGGATTACAAACCAGAGTCATAGACCAGATGGTCAGTGAACAATCTGTAACCACCCTGTTGTTTCTCGTTGCAGTGTAAATGTGGATGAAATAGTGGCTGCCATAGAATGAAGGGTTGTGAAGGATACTGAGTATTGACTTGTGCTATGGCAGAGAATGATCATCCACCAGGTTGGAAATTGAGGACATGCGTATCTCTGAATTTACATGTGGCATCCACAAAGTAGCATCGAGGTGATCAATGGCATATTGCACTGCAGTGAAGTCTGATACTCTGGCAAATCCACATACTCTCTCTATATGCTTCTCTCGAGAAAGGCAGAATACACTCTCCTTGCACATATAGACTCAGTCCTCTTCCATATACAACAATGGAAAGGAAACAACAGGATATTCTCAATGTCACCTCCTCTAACCTGAGAGGAGGCAGACAAAAAGAAGTTAATGACCACAATCACCTTGTAGCCACCAGCGATGCCATCCTCATCCTGCTCTGAAGTTGCAAGTACAGTATTATGCATTATAGTTGGTTACGTTGGGACAACGTCCCTAATGAGGTGAGTGGCATGACACTGTTAAGTGTTCAGACTGTGCTCATGGGCTTGTTCATACTTGCTTGAGCTTTTACAGAGTGCATGGCTTTGGAATGAAAACTTCACCATTGTAGAAGTAAATAACAAGTTTTAGTGCTGACCTAGTGACCACCCAGTATGGAATAGCAAGCTGGTTTGCTATTATTTCTGTGAAATAAACATCACATACCACATTCCTGGCTCAGGTGGAGGTAAGAGAAATGCTTCCGAAAGGCAGTAGCTAGATATGCATCCTCATGAGGGCTCTTGTCCCCCTCTGCTCCTCCCTTTTTGAGAAGCCTGTATCCTTCTGTGCCATGTACACTCATTCTGCTGGTCAGGCTGCAAGCCGAGGGGAATAAAAACTACGGGATCCATGATTGGGAGCAGAACCACTGAAGAGGGAAATGAGGTCTTGATCACATGCCACAGCTCTCCCTGTGGAGTCCTCCAACTTGACATTAGCAGTACAAAACTCCAAATACTTTGAGTAACTCACAAACAGCCAGGAAAAAAAAAGTCAATCAACAATTAACCTGGAAGTGGCAAATAATTCCCTTAAACAGTACTGGGTGGGGTGCAGCACACAGATCATTGACACTGCTAGAGAGATAAGTAACAGCAACGTCATGATACATCTACTCGAAATTCTTTCAGCAAATTCTACCAACATCCAACCTAAGAAACTACCTAAACAGTGTCTGACATGACCTGCACCAGAAATGTGCATCAGAGGTGTCAATTTTGTGGAAAGTGTCTGAGCTGCTGAGACTGTGAATGTAGTGATTGTAACTAGGTCAGCCTCAAATATGAGTTCCCAGATTGAAGGAGAACAATAGGCCCAATCAGGGGGGCCTAGATGACAGATAAAAAGAGGAGTACCAGAGATTCTGGTACTGAAAGCAGACTCTGGAAAGGCAACTTTAGAGTTAAGGACTCTTCATGTGTAAATGAAGTGTGATTTGGTGATGGGATACTGGCCTCTATGGAGCTATTTCAGTGAACTTGCATTTCAATAATAGTCCCTCTTTCCCAAAAAGCAAAGAAAACAAATAAGGTGTCAGTCAAAGAAAAGGATAAAAAGAGAAAAGAGGCCTTTTTCCCTTTAGGCTGCTGGCCACAGAGCTCTTGTACTAACACAGATTTACAGAGGCTGCCCTTATTTGCTCACAAGCAACAGGTGCAAGTCGCAGCCCTAGGTTTACTGTCACTCATTCCACTGCTTCTTGCCCTTTCCCTAATGGAATGATTTTTGTTTTGGTAAATTCAAAGCTCCCGCCCATAAAGCAAGCATCCAGAATAAAAGAAGAAAACTCACATTTTTCTCTTGATTCCAGCTACACTGTTTGACTGAACCATCGTGGCAATGAAGTGAAGGATCTGCAGATAAGGTTAAATAAAGAATCTGAATATATTGCAAGTCATCAAATCAGGAATAACCATTTGCCCATGGTATCCATGCTAGTCCTTTGAAAGAATAGTCTATTACACCCACCTCTTGTTTGTTTCCAGAGATCTGAAAACTTGGAAGTTACAATTGATCTATTTCCACTCTCATTGTAATGTATTTCAGATCATCACAATTATCAGTGCAAAATACTTATTCTCATTCTCCCCCTCTCTAGATTTTCTTTTTGCAATTTAGCTTCAATCTGTGACCTCTGGTTACCGACCTTCTTGCTAGTGGAAAGAGTTCCTGCCAATCTATTCTCTTAAAATCCCTTATAATTTTGAACATCTTCAATAAATGATCCCTTAACCTTCACTGCTCTAAGAAGAATAATCGCTCTTGTAAGTTTCCAACTGAAGAGAAACTGAGCAACTCCATTTACTTAAAACATGTGATGATGACACACCTTCCGGATAACTTTGTGTTGCTGAAGCTGCTTCTGTTTCAGGGATGATATCTCCTTCCAGAGTGCCTCATTTTCTCTGTAAAACAGACAATATCTGCATTGAAAGCCTCACAACTCTCAGCAAGTGACAAAAGTAACTCTCATCACCTACAAAAGGAGTGCTGTGTTGAAAGTTGCTAATTTATATTAGATTAGATTAGATTTGATTAGATTACTTACAGTGTGGAAACAGGCCCTTCGGCCCAACGACCCACCGAAGCGCAACCCACCCATACCCCTACATTTACCCCTTACCTAACACTACGGGCAATTTAGCATGGCCAATTCACCTGACCTGCACATCTTTGGACTGTGGGAGGAAACCGGAGCACCTGGAGGAAACCCACGCAGACACGGGGAGAATGTGCAAACTCCACACAGTCAGTCGCCTGAGGCAGGAATTGAACCTGGGTCTCTGGCGCTGTGAGGCAGCAGTGCTAACCGCTGTGCCACCGTGCCGCCCACAATTTCATCATGAAATCTGAAATAGCAAACACTGCCAATGTCTAGATTGGCAAATGTTTCAGTGTGAAACACTCATGCAGAAGTCTTTCCATTTTTGCCTGGATGATATTATTTTATGTTTCCATTACCCTCAACCAATTTGAGATTTTCTTTCTCTTCAGATCCTTTCCCCTCATCATGGTGAAAGGTAATATCATTATTCTTTTCATTTCACTCTGTACAGATTCCCGCTTCCACCTCATCTCAGGCACTGAGGCCCCACGAATCACTGACCTAGGGCCAGTACTTATTGATACTGTACTCACAGAACCAGTGTAAACGAAGTCCTACAATGTAAAGTCAGGGAGTCTGAATGCAAAAACATGTAGGGAAGGAATGTGACTTATGCAACACCTGACCATATGCTCAGGATACTCGACAGTGCTTCACAATCAATGGATTACTGTTGAGCTACAGTGCACTGAAGTGCTCACCAATTTCAGCCCTAAAAAACCCAAAACAACAAATTAATCGGTTTGTAGTAACTTGAGGAATTTGTCTTATTATGCCAGAATGAGCAAGTTACACAAATCTTTTAAATAACCAAATGTCCCAAGCTGTTTCACAAATGCAGAAGCTCGACGTCCAGCAGGAATGGAAGTAGGAGCAAATACAGGGCATGGATTTCTAGAGGCTAGCTATTGCTTTCACTAAATAAGGGTAATGTAGTAGATTCAATTTCCCTATATTTCGAAAGAGTCTTTGATAAGGTGTCACAAAAGAGCTAATGATTAAGTTAGATCATGCTGAAGGAATAAGTAGGAGAATGAATTGCTAGCTGGTTGCAAGACAGAACCAGGATGGAGCGACCTGGGAGACTGGAGTTCAGAGTGGAGTAAGTGAGGTCCACAAGGATTGATACTGGGACTTCAGATTCAAAAAATGTAATTCTTTACTTTGCAAATGACAAGTTAAGGGATAGCCATTAAATGAAAAAAATACTAATTACAAATGCCAAGTCTTAGAAGGCATTAATGAGCTGGCAGAATTGATATATAACTATAAAAACAAACATCAACACTGCGGCCTGTTTGGTAAGAAAAATAAGGAGATTACATATTATTTGGAAAATGAGAGTCTAAATGGGCATTGATGAAAGTAAAAATACGTAAATCACTGAAAGTTGTCACTCAGTAATGCAAAAAAAGAAATAAATAAAACAAACACTGGGTTTATTGTAGAGGAATAGAATTGAAAAGTTAGAAAAATTATGCTAAATGTATACAGTTAGACAACACTTGAAATAATGTGTACAACTCTGGTCAGTCATACCTTACAAAGCATAGAGGCATTGGTGAGAGCATAAATGATTTAGATGGTTTATGTCTGATATTTTTGGATATATTAATTGACAGTTTTATTTGAGAAGGCATAGAGTGTGGCTGGAATTTTTGAACCCACCCAGAAAGGAGGGTATGGAAAGGAGGGTATGGAATCTAACTTGATGGGAAGCAAAAAGTCAGTTTTCCATCAGCAGATTAAACTTTGATATGTATCTCTCTGAATCTTTCAGGCAATCAGCTTTCCTGACTTTGATGGTCGGAAACCTTTTATGCATTCATTTCCAATGCCACAAATACACCCCAGCACACTGGGATTACTTTCACAGATAAACCTTGTTAGCCAAAAACTGTGTGTTCACAAACCCAACTTTATACTATGTCTAATAATATGGAGTGTGTATCTGGCAGGCTCAGCGAGTGCAACTTCTTCAGGAACTTGGCTCCTTCATAACCAAGCTGTTTCTTTGCATAAACGCTTACAGTGTGAGGGGTAAAGTCAGGTTGGGTCAGCATGCTTTCCTAAAACAGGCAGCCACACGGACCCAAATGCGGCAGAACTCCAGAAGTTCAACTAGAGATGGATTAAGAAGTAAGAAATGATATGGAATGGAATTCAAAAAGTACAGTTGTCATGAGCAGTGGAAGGATCTTGGGGAATTGAAGGAGGAAATTGGGATGCAGAGAAGCAAATCACAGTGTGGAGCAAAGGAACAAGGAATTGGTGGAAACTGCAAATTTAGGGTGGAAAATACAATGGAATAATTAGATATGCTGGAAATGGAGAATGTGAATTGAATAAGGAGTGGTGCAAGGTGAAGGCTGGGAATGGAAATCTGGAGGTAAGTGCAATTAGAGGGAAGATTGGAATTATCCAGGGAGATAGTGAAAGGGCTATTGGTCACAAAGATAGAAGGACAGAGGGGATGTTGCTGTTCTATGTATTCTTAAACAACACACTGTTTGTTAGATCAAACACACGGAGGGTTACAATGGGTTGCCCACTCCACCATTTGTTTTTCCCACATTGTAAACCTGATTAGCACTCTATCAGCACAGCTCTGAACTAAAATACATACTGCATTGAAATTTAAATATATTGTGCAAAAGCTAGAGGAGTTAATCCAATCATGCTGGGAGTAAGTCTTTCACTTCAGTTTCTTACAAACATTATTACTTTACATCTGACAATATCCAACTTTTTTTTCAAAAACACAACCTTTTAATAGTTAGAATTTTGCTGTCAGCCAAGTCATTTTTTCCCTTCATCTGGTGAATATCTGACAAGAGTTTTAATACTTCTTGCTGTCTCAGTTTAAAGTCGTCCACTCGGCTCACAGAAACCTTCAAACAGAAAGAAGAATGACATCTTAGGAAATTATTTAAAGGTGCTAGCTGCACACTCAACTCAAAATTCCAAACAAAACAATTTTGGATCAAGATTATTGTCACATTATTAGATATTGCAAATTCATTTTCATCCTGTTCAGTCAAACCTTACTTCTTTTCTGGGTGATTACATTATCCTGCCTTTCTGTTTTTTAAGGTTGGAAGAGATTTTAGTCCAATTTTCACCCAAGTAACCAGTAAAGATGAAATTAATGCTACAGTATGGTTCTACAAATACCAGCAGTTTGCTGGTATCTTGTCCAAATGGGCACTAATCTGCAAGGCTGCCATTCAAATGGCAAGGGGTTATTTGTAAATATCACAAATAAGTCTGATTTTGTCCTTACATAACACCTACACAAGTACACATTTTAAGCAGTCATTGAATAGAAATCAGGAGCAAGAATCCTTAAGATTTTGTCTTTCCTTCTATTGAAGACTGTATGTGCAACAAATACCTTATCAGCTGTTTTTCAGAATGAACTTGCTTAACATTAGAAAACTGTCCTTACAGCGTTTTAATACTATAATAAATTACATTAATACTCTTCGACAATGTATAATGATTTAATAAGCTAAGAGAATATAAACTGTTTTCAGACATAACTTTTTCAAAACACATGAGTGTGTTGGAAAGAATATTAAATAAAACACTAATTGCTGCATATACGAATTTCACTTTTTAACCCTAATTCTCTTGTGGTTACAGATGAAAACAAATTGATATACTTGCACAGCAAGGAACAGCAATATAATTCCTAAATTTAAGTGTTTTACATTATCAAAGAGATCACACAGTGCCCATCATTAAGTAGCAGATGGCTTGTTTGAAGATCATAAAAGCCTGTGCTACAATGAAAATCTTCTGCCTGCATGCACTTTGTCTACAAAATCTTACACAGATCCTTGCTTTTCCAGTGATAAATCCTTACATCCACAGTTAGACTGAAATTGGCCCTGTAAAACTGTATTACACAGTTGCAATTGCATGCTCCTGTACCAGAGGCATTTTAGTTTTGAATTTGACCGCTCCTCAGCTGAGGAATTGTATCCTCCAACATATTCAACACCCTTTCTTTCCAAATACAATGCTCATAACATGTAAGATGATGGCGGATGAATTCATCTCTAAAAGTCCTGAAAACACCTGGCAGAATAATGCATTTGAAGAAACATCAGAATCTCTGCAGATCTGCTCCTCCAATCACAGGTTTTCAATTAGATTAGATTTTCAATTAGATTCCCTACTGTGTGGGAACAGGCCCTTCGACCCAAGAAGTCCACACTGACTCTCCGAAGAGCAACTGACCCCCCCCACTCTGACTAATGCACCTAACACTATGGGCAATTTAGCATGGCCAATTCACCTGGCCTGCACATCTTTGGACTGTGGGAGGAAACCGGAGCACCCGGAGGAAACCCACGCAGACACGGGGAGAACGTGCAAACTCCACACAGACAGTCGTCTGAGGCTGGAATTGAACCTGGGACCCTGGTGATGTGAGGCAGCAGTGCTAACCACTGAGCCACCATGCCAAGAGAACTTGGTTGGTTCACTCTTCCTTTTGTGTAGATGTGGAAGAGAAGCAGCATGTGACTTGAGCAACAGAATAAGTGATCATGGTTGCTGTTTGGCATTTTTGCCATCCACAAACAGACCCCACCACCAGAAATATATTTCCCTCCCCACCCCATCAGCGTGTCGGATAGACCATTCCCTCCTCGAATGGATCCATGCCCCCAGCAGCCCACACCCAACTCCCGGCACTTTCCCCTGTCACCATAGCAAGTGCAAAACCTGCAGCCACACCTCCCCCCCTTACCTCTGTCCAAAGCCCCAAAGGATCCTTCCACATCCAACAGAGATTTACCTGTGCTTCCACACATGTCATCAACTGCGTCCGGTGCTCTCGATGTAGTCTCCACTACACTGGGGAGACAGAATGCCAACTTGCAGAATGTGTCAGAGAACATCTCTGGGACACATGCACTAAGCAACCCCATCAGCCTGTAGCCAAACACTTTAACTTGCCCTCCAACTCCGCCAAGGACTTGCAAGGCCTGGGCCTCCTCCCACTGCCAAATTCTAGCCACCTGATGCCTGGAGGAAGAACGCCTCATCTTCCACCTTGGCACCCTCCAACCACACAGGATCAATGTGGATTTCAACAGTTTCATTTCCCTCTCCCCCCACCTTATCCCAAACCCAACCTTCCAACTCGGTACTGCCCTCTTGAACTGTCCTACCTGTCTATCTTACTTCCCATCTATTCGATCCACTTTCCTCTCCGACCTATCACCTTCACCCCCCCCCTTCATTTACCTAAGGCATTCCCAGCTACCTTGCCCCTAGCTCCACCCCCCTTTCATTTATCTCTCAACTGCCTTGGGCCACCTCTTCAGTCCTGAGGGGCTTATGCCGGAAATGTCGATTTTCCTGCTCCTCAGATGCTGCCTGACCGTCTGTGCTTTTCCAGCACCACACTCTTCGGTGTACAGAGGATGCAGAATGGGGTACTGCTCAAAAACGGGAAGGGCTGGAAATTGGAGATTCAGGTAGCAATGGCTGGGGTAGGAGTGGGAGGGGCACTGGGCTGTGTCAGGTGGGGAAAAGGTGGGAGTGGGAGGGGCACTGGGTTGTGTCGGGTGGGGAAAACAGGTTACAGGTGGGGGGGTGGGGGAGAGACAACTTGTAAAAAGAGATGGAACCAGACTGCAGGAGGTGGGAAATAAAAGGCAGCAAAGGTGCAAGAAGACAGGCTGCATTGCAAATGGATTACAAACAGGATGGAAAATAGGGGAGAAGGACTGCAAAAGAATAGAGGGCGTGCAACTGAGGGAAGAGAGGCCACAAGGGAGGGGAGAGGCCTGCAAAATGGGTTGTCAGGGGTTGTATAATGGGAGGAAGGAGTTGCAAAAGGGAAGTAATAGGCCAAAATAGGGGAGAGAATGACTGCAAAGTGGTGGGGGTGGCAGATCTGCAAGAGAGGGAAGAGGTGCTGCAAAACAGAGTGAGACTTTGCAAAAGGTTGATGGGGTCAGTAAGAGGTGCTGCAAAGAGGGAAAGAGAAATATTGCAAATGGTCTATAAAGGGGAGAGGTCTACAAAGTGGTTTTAAAACACTGAACAATACTGAGATAACTAAGAACTAGAAAAACTTGAAGTCACTGAAGTGATGAATCCCTTGCAAATGCATGCAGAGTCTCTAGCTTAAGGGTGCTGAAGTTGCCCAACTACTATTGGAGGGAAAATGTAGTGACTGCTATTGTAATGAACACTGTGTCAGCTGGCTAATTTACTATTGAACAGCTCCATTTCATAACGAACTGCATTTATATTATAACTCAGTTGCTCATCGACTGTCAAATA
This sequence comes from Chiloscyllium plagiosum, assembly GCF_004010195.1. NCBI lineage: Eukaryota > Metazoa > Chordata > Chondrichthyes > Orectolobiformes > Hemiscylliidae > Chiloscyllium > Chiloscyllium plagiosum. Next base: position 45,430,193 of record NC_057724.1, read on the forward strand.
CTTGAGATGCAACTGTTTAAGGTCTTAAAAGAAATGCCTAGCACAAAAGTTAATACAATTTTCCAAAATTCCCTAGATTTGGAGAAGATTTCATTAGATTGTCAAATCTCAAATATAGATTCTTTATTCAAAAAGGAATACAGAAAGCAGGAAACTCCAGCTGTGCTTAGCATCTGTCACCTGAAGATGTTAGAATTTATTATTAAATCTATTATAACAGGTGTTAGAAAAGCTCAAGGTGATCAGAAAGCGCCAACATGGTGTTATGAAAGGGAAATTATTTTTAACTAATTTATTGGATTTCTTTTGAGGAAATAACACGTGCTGTGGAGAAACAGGAACTGGTGCATATGCTGTATGATATTTCCAGAAGACATTTGATAAATGCCATTTCAAAGGTTATGGCAGAAACTAAACACTCATTGTGTAGGTGGTAACATGGATAGAAGATTAGCTAGCTAACAGGAAATAGAGCACAGGCATAAATGGGTCATGCTTGGGCTAATGAGATGTAATGAAGAGTGTGCCACAGAGATCAGTGCTGGAACGTCAACATTTTACAGTTTTTTGAATGACTTGGATGATGGGACAGAAAGTATGATAGCTAAATTTGTTGATGGTACAGAAACAAGTAGAAGAGTAGATTATAAAGAGGATATTAGGAGACTACAAAGGGATATTGATAGGTTCAGTCAGTGAGCAAAGATCTGGCAAATATGAAAGTGCCACTTTTGTCAAAAGAATAATGAGAAACATATTATCTAAATGATGAGAGATTGCCAAGCTCTGAGATGAGATGAATCTGGTGTCCTGGTACATGAGTTTCAAAAGGGCAGCAGTTTATTGTGAGGGTGATTGAATATAAAAGTTGAGAAGTTAACACAGGACATTGGTAAGGCATCTTATGCATTGTATATTTATATTTAAGGAAGAATGCTTTCAATCTTGTTGGTCTTTCAGTCTAAAGATTTGACCTAGACTGAGTATTGCAGACCGGCACATTCCAAGCTGCTGGACGACGTGCTGAGGGATGCGCTCAATTTTGCAGCAGATGTTGCCAAGATGTACTGGGGAAAGATTACCGTCTAGGTCTTTCTGCCGAAGTATTATGAGGATCTGTTCAGTTGTCAGACCCTCTTGGTTTCTCCAAATAAGTAGAGTCTAGATTAGTGTGGTGCTGGAAAAGCACAGCAAGTCAGGCAGCATCCGAGGAGCAGGAAAATTGACGTTTCGGGCAAAAGCCCTTCATAAGGAATAGCTTTTGCCCGAAACGTCGATTTTCCTGCTCCTCAGATGCTGCCTGACCTGCTGTGCTTTTCCAGCACCACTCTAATCTAGACTCTGGTTTCCAGCATCTGCAATCCTTGTTGTTTCCTCCAAATAAGTAGTCTGCTGCACAAGTGCAAATGCCTTTAGTTTTTGCAACAGTACGGAAAATCTGAGAAATGTCAGAATTCCGATGTCTTGTTTGTTTTTCTCTGCAAAGTTTGTACAGAACTGATTTGTATGTACTCACAGATAATTTTATGAATAAAGTAAATTTTTTTAAATTAAAAAAGTTCTTTGGGAGTAGTTCAGAGATTTACTAGATTAATACCTGGAATGGGCAAATGATCTAGTGAGAATTTATTGGATAGCTGCATCCAATGGTATTTAGAAGGATCATGAGCAACTTGACTGAAACATAGAAGAGCCTGAGAGGTCCTGATATGGTACATAAGGCAAGGATGCTTACACTGTGGGGAGAATCTAGAACTAGGAGTTACAGTTCAAAAATATGGGATCGCCAACTTAAGGCAGAGATTAGGAGATTTCTTTTTCCTTGCAGAGGGTTGGGAGTCTTTGGAACTTTCTTTCTGAAAAGGTGGTGGACCGGCTTTGAATGTTTTCAAGGCAGAGCTAGACAGCTTCTTGATAAGCAAGGAGCGAAAGGATATCGAGGGCAAGCAGTAACGCAAAGAAATCACAGCAGCCGTGATCTTTGTGAATGAATTACTGGATCCCTACAGTGCAGATAGAGGCCATTCAGCCCACAAGTCTGCACTGATCCTCCGCAGAGCATCCAATGCCATCCCCATAATCCCACATTTACCATAGTTAACCCACTTAACCTACACATTTTTGGACTGTGAGAGGAAACAGGAGCACCCAACAGACACCCACACAGACATGGAGAACATGCCAACTCCATACAAGTTGCCTGAGGCTGAAATCGAATCTGGGTCCCGAGCACTGTGAGGCAGTAATGCTAACCACTGAGCTGCCCTAAATGGGGGAGTAGGCTTGAGGGAGTAAGGCTGGGAGGGGGTTGCATAGTGGTAATGTTATTTAAGTCAGGCTAATGGGGACAGGCGTTTGAATCCCACAATGGCATGATGGTGAAATTTGTATTCAATAAAGATCTGGAATCAAAAACGTGACCATGTAACAACAGTTGATATCATAAGAATCCATCTGGTTCACTACCTAATGTCTGTTAGGGATGAAAATCTGCTATCCTTACCTGGTCTGGTGACTCAGACCCACAGCAATGTGGCTGACTCTTAACTACCTTCCAGACAATCCCTGGCCAGCTTCACCACATCTCATGAACACACCCAAAACAAAAGTGGCCCAATCTTATTCTTAATTTTTGTCTGATGTACCATTTATGTGACCTCCGTTCCACCAAAAACATATCCAAAGTACAGCTTTCAGTGTGCAGAAGTGTATGTGCTTGTTTAAAAAAGTATCTGTTGTTGAATTATGACCATGTCTTGTGCCAATGGAAATAATATTATCCTTTTGTGTTATGGCTTTACGTTAAATAGAGCTGTAATGGCTATTGAGGATTTTGATAAATTCTTTAAATCCTGCTTCTGTGTAAGTTCAAATACCCCATCTCTCAACATAAATACAGACAATAATATTGCAAGTGACTGCATGATCTAATAAAGGAGTTAGTGAGAATAAAAAAGGAAACGTCTGAAAATCAAAAAGGATCCCTCAAGAAAACCTTAAGTGGAGAGTTGAAAAGATTGTATTTTGACCTCAGTGCAAAACTTAAAAATGAGGACTGAGTTGCAATGCATGTCCTGGTTCAATTAAACTCTGCCCTCAAACCCGCCCAACCTGATAATTACAATTGGTCGAGGAGATTAAATACTCTGTGTTTGCTGAGATTTGCGACTATTGTAAACATTTTATTGTTTTGAAATCTGGTAAAATATTTTGAGTTTGCTTTAAAAAAAGTCCTGATTTTCAGTTTACCACTCAAGATATAAATCTACATGTGTACTTGTCAATTGCAGTACTAATCTGTAAACTCCTGAAATGTATTTAATCAGTAAAAGGCTTCATCATTTAGCCTATCTTCCCAGATTCCAAAAAGCCAGGATAAGGAAGCTCAGCAAGGGCAATAATATCTGCCCCATAACCATTTAGTAGATTGGAAGCAGCAGTTCTGCCCCAAGAACAGGAGGTGCTAGAGACCAACAACTCTCTAGCACTTCAGAACATAAGGATCAGATGTTTGATTGGCCATTATGTCTTGGGTTGGGACTCCAATTTGGAGTTTCTGACTCAATGGCAGAGACACTATCAATTGTATCACAAAACCTCCTAGACCAGGCATGGTGAACCTTAAATACATAAAACCACTTAATTGTAATCAAAGCTACAATGCCAATCTCAAGTGATAACTAAAATCTGTCTCACATACTACTACAATATCTGATTTCAGCTGAATTATTCAGTCATCTCACCACCACTTTTGACCACAGGGCACTGTGATTTGCTTTCACACAGTTTTATGAAAAAGATTTAAAATCACATACAATTATCAGTGAGAAACACTTGCCTTCCTCTTGATGTGGTCCAGTAACTGAGGTTCTCCTTGTCTGAAGCGTGGGTGCTGAAACTCAATTATATCATCCAAATCTCGAGGTAGACCTACCCCTATGTGAACCACCTTATGAAAACCATCTGTTGTTGAAAAAAAAGAGTTAAAGAAATAAGGTCTTTCTTCAGTAGAAGTGCAATTAAATCTTACTTTCTGTAATTATAACTCTCTGTCTACTCAGCCAGATTTTTGGGGGGTAGTAAACAGGAGAGAGAGAGAGAAGGAATGAAAAAGGAGCACTCCTATCACTAATACTACCAATCTGCCTACTCAAGAAGTGCAGGCACTCCATTGCATGTATCATGTTTATGCAAGTTTCAGTAGTAGAGTGTATATCTTAAATAACAAGATACAGCCCATAAATAGGTGTGGGTCATCTTACTCCAAGGTACATTTTAAAGCCAGGTTTCTAGCTACTAAAATTTACATTGAAAACAGGTCTGCAAGCACTAGTTGTTTTTTTAGCTCCAGACATTTACTGACTCATAGCAAAGTATTTTGTTCAACTTTCCAAGAAGTAAATAAGTTTGGCAAAGTTATTCAGATCAATTTCCCTGGTTTTGCTGCCTACACATCTTGTCCATCTTACTGCTGGCTCTCTCCAGGTATTTTCCATGCAGCTTTCCCCTCTAGATTTCAGCCAGGCTCTCTTTCTGCTTAGTTGCCCTCACATAGCATGGGTTCCTCTACATTTTGGCTCAAGTGATCGTCACACTCTCTAATTACATCCCATTTGAGTGAAACTAGCAAAAGGTGACAGATTAAACATTAACCTCTGTGCCATCCATCAAAATTCCAACTAGGTTTCTTAAGCCAGAAAAGGCCTCACTATTCAAGCTTAATTCCATCTCTCTACCTGGTTCTTATTCTGCTGCTTTCAGTTTGGCTCCCTACATTCTTGCCCACACTTGATTTTGTTGCTGGCATGGTTACTCTGCTGCTCCCTTATCAATTTCTCTTCCTACCAAAACTTCCCCACATTTATTACTGTTCTTCATCATGGCCTCAAACCATCTCCCATCTTTACACAATCCACTTGCTTCATTTTTATCCTATGTCCCACCCAGTTACTGAAATATCTCCATATGACTTTATTTCCAACCAATAACTTCCTTTAACCAAAGATTCCTTTTCTCAATAGAAAATAGAAAACTTGACAGCAGCTCAACATCTTGTTTATTTTCCTTTCCCAAATGAGACTCATCATGCTTTTAAATGTGACTGCTACAACACATCTCCTCAATTTCCAAACTAACCTACTCCAAGTTTCAAAACAGAAAATGAAATATATTGTAGGAAATGTGAGATTGTCCATTTTACTTGGAAGAATAAAAAAAGAAGTATATTATCTAAATGGAGAGATTGCAGAGCCTTGAGATGCAGCGAGATCAAGGTGTCCTGCTACATGGTTCAGAAAACATTTGTAGATAGATACATCAAGTAATTAGGAAAGCTCATAGAATATTATTATTTGTTGTGAGGGAATGGAATACAAAATATAAGTTTTGATTATGCAGGCCATCAATAAGACCACATCAGAATTTATAGTTTTATATATTTATTGGTCTCCTTCCATAAGGATGTAAATGTATTGGAAACACTTCAGGGAAGGTTTACTCAACTAATACCTGGAATGGGCGCATTGTCTTATGAGGAAAGGCTGGACAGGCTAGACTTGTACCCACTGGAGTTTAGAAGAATAAGTGGTGCTTTGATTGAAACATGCAAGATCTTCAGGACTTGACAGGGTGATATCGAAAGGACATTTCCTCTTGCTACTGAGTCTAGAACTTGGGATCACTGTTTAAAAATAAGCAGTAGCCCATTTAATACAAAGATGAGCAATATCTGACAGAGAGTTGTGATTCTTCAGAACTGTCCTCCTGAAGAGGTGGTAGAAATAGAATGTTTGAAAATCTTTACAGTAGACATATCCTTGATAAGCAATGGGGTGAAAGGTTGCAGGGATGAGCAGGAAGGTAGTGTAATCAGATCAGGTACGGTCATTTTAGAATGGTGGCGTAGTCTCGATAGGCTTTGTGCCCATCCTAACTTGTAGCTGTGCCTGTATGTTTGTATAGCCGTACTACGTGGATTACCCTATTGACAAACCAAAAACATATAATCAGTTGTAGGCCAGCATAATATACATGTCCATAGTCTATGAATTTAGTAAGAATCATCAACATAACAGAATGAAGTCAAATTCAGTTTTTTTTTAAACTTACACAGATTACTAGATTTTAGAGGATTTGAGAGATTGTATTCTGCAATTCCATTTCATTTGAAAACTTATAACTACAAATCATTTAGTCCAGTTTTGGAAGGAGCTGTAAGACAAATTAATTTCCAAATTTCAAATGTACTTACACATGTTCAGCTGCCTGACAAAGCTTGCCATATTGTTGTGTTTGAAGTACATGGGGAGGATTTCCTTGGCAAAACGTCTCTCATTAGACACCTGAAAGCAGGTGCCATTCTGTAAGAGATAAATACACTAATTGTCAGTCATACTTATACAGTTCAAATGAGTAACCTTGTCATTTTTAAATGTGAAATCAGATATGGCAGAGGAATTGCAGCAACTCATCAAACAGAATCATGGAATGCAGGTTCAACTTTCCCATGCTACTGTCTACATGACTTGACATGTCAGATACTGTCTGATTAATTAACACTCTGTGGGAATGCAACTCATAATTTTCTAGGTCAATGATTTTAAATCAGTTTTGAACTATGGCTTACAAAATACAATTTTTCTTTTAGTTGTGACACGTAACACATTGATATTCATTATATTATATGGAAAATTAATCAGAGGGTACATTAACGTTGACCTATCTACAATCTGTGAATGCAGGACAAGTCTATGAAGCACATACAGCTTGGTTTATTACAAATGTATTATCCTCTGGATTCTCATGTTTAACTTTAGTCCTCCTGGAGTAATGTACAGCAATATAGAATGTACCACATAATGCTATAAACAGGCAGTAGAGAAAGAAAAACTTGTGGGGACACTGGGGCCAACCCTTATAGAAGGGAGGCCAAATGTCAAAACATTTTCTTGGCTTAACTTCAAGGTACCGTCAATATTCTGCTGGGATTCCAGGATTCTATCTGTAAGGAATATGTTATCATTCTATGCTTAAGTTTACTTTCCCATTTTACCTCACTGTGGCTTGAGACTTTATCCTTAACTTCATAAATGTAGACCCTTTCAGCAAATATGAATATTCAGTGAAAAAGTTAAAAGGGGGTGGCACATCATAATATCAAATGACAACCTGTGGCATTACAATTGATGAAATACACATCTCCTTTCTTTGTATTTCCACTCAAGAACAGATACAAAGTATTGCACACAGAAAAAGAATTTGTGATTCATATTTTAAACCTGTGTGTAGCTGGTCCAAAATAAAAGTATCAAAGGCTCAAGCAAAGTTGAGCAGCTGTTCAACATTACAGCTGAAACTTAGCCCACTGTTCTAAAAAAGTTAGAATTTTTCAAGGTTAAGACTCATACAAACATTACAAGTTCTGAAAATATTAGAAGTTCAAAGTTACGAAAAATATACAACACAGAAATGGGTAATTAGCCCCAAAAAGTCATCTTGATGCTTATACCCATACAAGCCTCATCATCTAACCCAGTCAATAGTCCTCCTAGCCATTTCTCCTGTGTGTGTTTACTAACTTCCTATAAAATGAATCAATGCTATTCACCTGAACTATTCCTAACAGGAACATGTTCTGCATTCTCAGCACTCTCAGGGAAAGAAGCTTTTTTCTGAATTCCATACAAGATTTCATAGAAACAGACTCTTCAGTCCAATTCATCCATGTCAACCAGATATTGTAAGTAAGTCTAGTCCCATTTGGCCCATATTCTTCCAAACCCTTCCTATTCATATACTCACCCAGATACCTTTTAAATATTGCAATTGTATCAGCCTCCACCACTAGATGGCACAGGTTTAGGGTGAGAGGGAAAAGATTTAAAAGGGACCGAAGGAGCAACCTTTTCATGCAAAGGTGGTGCGTGTATTGAATGAGCTGCCAGAGGAAGTCATAGAGATGTACAGCATGGAAACAGGCCCTTCGGTCTAATTTGTCCATGCCAACCAGATATCCTAAGTTAATCGAGTCCCATTTGCCAGCATTTGGCCCATATCCCTCTAAACCCTTCCTGTTAATGTACCCATCCAGATGCCTTTTAAATGTTGTAATTGTACCAGTCTCCACCATTTAGGATATCTGGTCAGCATAGACGAATTGGACCGAGGGTCTGTTTCCATGCTGTACATCTCCATGAGTCTATGATTTCCTCTGGCAGCTCGTTCCATGCACGCACCACTCTCTGTGTGAAAAAGTTACCCCCAGGTCCCTTTTAAATCTTTCCCCTTAAACCTATACCCTCTAGTATTGGACTCCCCCATCCTGTGGAAAAGACCTTATCTATTTACCCTATCCATGCCCCTCATGGCTTTATAAAGCCCTATAAGGTCATCCCTCAGTCTTCGACGCTCCAGGGAAATTAGCCCCAGTCAATTCAACCTTTCCCTACAGCTCGAACCTTCAACTCCTGTAAATATCCTTGTAAACCTTTTCTAAACCCTTTCAAGTTTCACAACATCATTCCTATACTGGGGAAACCAGAATTAGAATTAGAAACTCTCCATTGTGGAATCAGGCCCTTCAGCCCAACAAATTCACACCAAACCTCCGAAGAGTAACCCATCCAGACCTATTCCCTTACCCTATATTTACCCTTAACTAATAAACTACACGATGGGCAATTTAGCATGGCCAATTTATCTAACCTGCACATTTTTGGATGCAGTATAATTGCATGTAGTGTTCAAAAAGTAGCCTAACCAATGTCCTGTACAGCCACAACATGACCTCCCAACTCCTATACTCAGTGCACTGAACAATGAAAGCAAACACACCAAACACCTTCTTCACTTTCCTATCTACCTATGACTCCACTTTCAAAGAACTATGAACCAGTACTCCAAGGTCTCTTTGATCAGCAATATTCCCCAAGACCCTGCCATTAAGTATATGAGTCCTGCCCTGATTTGCCTTTCCAAAATACAACACGTGACATTTATCTAAATTAAACTCCATCTGCCACTCCTCAGCCCATCGGCCCATCTGATCAAGATCCCGTTGTACTCTGAGGTAACTTCTTCACTGTCCACTATACCTCCGATTTTGGTGTCATTTGCAAGCTTACTAATTATACCTCCTAGGTTCACATCCAAATCATTTCTATAAATGACCAAAACCAATAGACCTAGCAGCGATCCTTATGGCACACCACTATTCACAGGCCTTCAGTCTGAAAAGAAACCCTCCACCATCACACTGCGTCTTCTACCTTCAAGCCAATTCTGTATCCATATGGCTAGTTCTCCTTGTATTCTATGTGATCTAACTTTGCGAACCAGTCGACCCTGTCAAACACCTTACTGAAGTCCAGATAGGTCATGTCCACCATTCTGCCCTCATCAATCCTCTTCATTACTTCTTCAAAAACTCAATTAAGTTAGTGAGACACGATTTCCCACACACAAAGCCATGTTGATGATTGGGATTATCTCATATGTATGACCCCGAGTTCTGGTCTTACCTTAATTGGAAGGTAAGTCGTACCAAACTCATTCATAATCTTAAAAAATTCTTCAAGATTTCGTATTAGGTATAACATCTTAGTTCTGCTATCATAACAAACCTATTTTGAACCTGCTGTAATGCTGCTAGATCCTTTTCATAATAAGATCAGAAGTGATGCGAACATGGCCAAACAAATGGACTATATAAATTGAACAGATATACTGATTATGCATGCAAAGGATTGGTTAGTTAGCTCAGCTCTGCAAGTGGCTGGGTTGTGATGTAGAATAATGCCAAAAGGTGTGGGTTCAGTTCCTGCACTAGCTAAGGCTATGCTGAAGTACCCTCCTATCAATCTCTCCCTTTGCTTGAGGTGTGGTAACCTGCAGATTAAACTGGCACCAGTTAGCTCTCTCCAGTGAGAAGGCAGGACTATGCTAACTTGACTATTTTTACCACACACAGTTTCAAACTCTTAAAAAGTACTATTTCAGAGTTTAGGAAAGGTTAGTTTTAAAAGTGTCAAGATATACTGAATATACATTTCTAGAAGGCGGTGATTGGCAATTCAGATTTTAAAACCATAATACTACAGATGAAGTGGTAGATACAGTTACAGTTTACAACAATGATCAGGTACAGGAATAGCAAATGTTTATGGGAATATGGGCCTAACGCAGGTAAATTGGGACTAGTTTAGTTTGGGAAACCTGGTCGGCATGGACAAGTTGGACTGAAGGATCTGTTTCTGTTCTGTATGACTCAAACAGTACTTCTCACTCAAGTCAGCATCTCAGTTTGATGCAACTCCATTACAATACCACTGGGTGGCATGCAAAGAAACATCTGCAGGCTTTCAAATGCTAAACCGTAGAAGAACCAACTAACAGACTGTAAACTATCCCATCATCAAATGCTCTGATGCCATAACTGAAGCTGACTGTTTCTTCTCACAATTCCTTTCATGCTAACTCATTATCATTTCTTTAGGTGGTTACTGGAAACCTGTACAATCCAACCCCCAATCAACTCAAACCTCCCCTCAACCCAGCACCATCCTGTATTCCTCCTGTTTTCCGCTTTTCAGATTCCCAGGCCTGCTCACATTTTGGCTGTTCCTTCCTCATATTTGAAGCACTGAAAAATCTTTCAGGTCCAAATAGCCTGTCTCTCTGACAGACCTGTTTGAATTATCTGGGTCTGTATCCTGTGCCAAACATGTTTTTCATTTCTTCACTGTCTTCACTTTCCCTCTTAGACACAATATTCCACTTCCTTTAATGATACTCCCAATGTGGCTCTTTTCCCCTTCACCATCCCCTTCCTCTCCCTATTGACTAGGTGCTAATTATCTGCCTGCCCTCTAACCTCACTTGAAGTGATTACTGTTTTTAGTTGGCCTGCTCATCTACAGTGCAACTTGAGATCAATTATACAATAAAAATTTTCTGAATTGATCATTTGGAGCTTATTAGGCACAATTCTTCTGTACTGATCACTGCAATTCTCCTCTGCTGCTCTTTACGATATAATTGCCTTGTGATATGTACCAACAAAATTGGAAGTTAAAATTACAAATAAGAATTTTCTGACATCACTTCTAAGACATAGATCTATGAAAAGCTGTACAATTTACATCAGACTGCAAAGCAGAAAATCCCAGTGTTCTTTATGTTCTGTGTGTTTGTGCAGGACACTAAATAAATGAAAACATAAACAAGCAATTATTCCCACATTAAAATAAATGATTGTTCGAATTCTGGAAACTATCAGCAGGTTAGTCAGCTTCTGTGGGGAAGAAGTTTGAACTGAAATATTATTTCAACTTTCAGCAGGTCAGGTATTTATGTAGAGAAGAATGTTTCCAGCTCTTTTTGTTTGTATTCAAGCCTTCCAGTGACTGTGGCATTTGTTTTTAACTTATAATTAAGGGGAGACAATGGCCTAATGGTATTATTGCTGGATTATTAATTCAGAGACCCAGATAATACTCTGGGGACCAGGGTTCAAATCCTGCCACAGCTGATGGTGGAGCTTTAAATTCAAATAAACAGACAAATCTGGAATTAAGAGTCTAATGATGACCATGATTGGAAAAACCCATCTGGTTCACTAATGTCCTTTAAGGAAGTAAACTGCCATCCTTACCTGGTCTGGCCTACATGTGATTCCAGACCCACAACAATGTGGTTGACTCTTAACTACCCTCTGGGCATTTGGGGATAGTCAATAAATGCTGGCTAGCCAGTGATGTCCTCATCCCGTGAATGAATAAATGGGAGAAATTTAATAATATTTAATAATAGAACTCTAAGATGGAGGCACTGACCAGGAGGATACCAGTGTAAATTAGTGAGCACAGAGATGATAGATGAAGCATTTATTACAATGCAAAGTAATAAAATTAGTTATGATGTATACAATCTTTTCAAACACCCAAGCCCAGAGGAACAAGCTACATTTCTTTATCATAGCAATCATCACATTACTCCATTGTTCCTCTTTATCTATACCCATCTCCTCAGTTTACCATACCTTCAGGAGGCAATGTTATGAATTTGGGAGCTGATGGTAAGCATTAAGAAAGGATGTCAATATTTTTGGTAACTTCAATTGAACACCGTTACAATAAAGTAAGCATGAGCCCTTGCCAGTATTAAACTTCAATAACTTACCTTTCAGAGTAATAAAACGCTCAAGGTATTTCACAAGCACAATTTGTTTGTGGAATCAGGGCAGATGATCAAACGTTTGATCAAAGAAGTAGGCTTTATAGACAAGTTTTGAGGGAATATGGAGGTAAGAGAGGATTATGCAAGGAATTGCATTCTTTATGGCCTTGACAACTGAAGGTGCAGCCAACCAGAATGGTGAACTAAACTCAAAGTTACATAAGACGCCAGAATTAGCAAAGCACCAATATCTCAGAGGGTCGTGGGAGATTACAGCGATAAGAAAGGGTAAAGTCATGGGAGAAACTTAATACAGGGACCTAAACACTAAGCTGGAGGCACTGGCCAATACAGTACCAGTGTACATTAGTTAGCACAGAGATGATAGATGCAGCAGGATTTGGTGCAGGCTGATAGAGGTAGCAGAATTTTGGATGGCCTCAAGTTAGCGAATGTAGAACATGGGAGGCTGGTCAGATCGTAAGGGCACAGCCGCCAAGCCGAAACACTGTCACTCTGGAGTCAATCCAATCCTGACCCCTCACCAGTTCAGCAATTATGAGTTTCACTTGTAACAAGCCTGAAGATGGGTTTGACAGCCAAATTGTGGCACAGAGAGCAACCCAAGGCAGAACTTCATAACCAGAAGATGATTTCTAAGGGTAACAATACTCATAACTGGTCTTGCTATGGCCTGAAAATATGCAGTAGCAGGGGCCATAGAAGGCCTGATGTTTTTCAAATGCCTCCCTTGAGGCTTTAATAGACACTGACACTGAATGGAGAAAGATGCTCTTCCATTCATCCTGCAGAAGAAATCTTTTAAGAGAGACCAGGGTGAATGAAAATGACCATGGAAGTCAGTATGTCTACAGTCAGTGCTCCAATGGTCTCTGTAAAAATGAACAGCAGTGACACCCCTGAGACAGATCTCTAACTCTGCATAAACAAGTGTACATACAACTAAGCAGCCAAAGTGCCCATAGTTCTCCTTAATAATCTCAGATCAGGCAGCCTGTTGCATTAATGAAGTGTTAGCAACCCTCACATATGGAGTGTAATTGAGCAGAAGGCATTAGTGCAAAATGCAATATCTCAATTGTATGTCATAGGAGAATGGATAAGGGAGAGTAGCCTTCTCATATAGCTTTCTCTCTTCACCCTGCAAAAGACAGCATGTAATTCCTGAGAAATATCTGGAAATGGTGCACCAACATTCAATGACATAATGAAATGAGAGAAACAGCCAAAGAAGCTGATGAGGGAGCCATCCGCATTGGACACTGGTATCTTTCCTCACCTCCTTGGCCGCTCCTGCTCTGGAACATTCCCCACTGCATAGATAGCCCCTGCAATAATGAAGGGGCAGCTTCCTGTGGAGGTGTCACAACAGGAATATTCAAAGTATGTAGAAGCAGGGGAAAAACTTGCCCCCAAAAATCCCCAAAACAGCCAGGAAAATTCCACCAAGGGGATGAACAACTGAATAAAAATCACCAGGGCTCATGTTGCTATGGGTCAGTTGGGTGATATTTTCTCAGTTTTATGCCCATTGAATTCTCCTTTCATATATTGTACATTATTCTTGACAGCCAAGTCAATGTTGAAGGGAATCTTTTTTATTCAGACTAGGGCCATCAGTGTGAAAGTGGGTGATGAAGGAATTGTTCAGATGTGTGTGCAAGCTGAATAACTGTCCTCACTGAAATGACAAATGACTCTGTCAGTCATCTAGGGTTAGAGTTCATTGAATGAAACATTGAATTAGTTTGGCTATGCCACCTGAGTCATCAATGTGAGCGCAGGGACAGCCTCAGTGAATTTCCTCCAACAGCTGAGCTAAGGATTCCTCTGCAGGATTATCTTTACGTTCCACTGAGGAAGAATGGCGGTCCAATTCATCCTTTCTCCAGCTCCAGACCTTTCTGTATAATCACATTGGGCAGTATACAGAAAATGGCCACACTGAGATACTCTGGCTGGAAAGCAGACACCATCACAAACTACATCTTCAGACCCCAAAGGGCCAATCAATGCAAGTTCATGTTAGCAAATGACTTTGTGTAACACTCTCTACAGCTAGGTTTAGGCACTGAACAAAACAGCAGGAGCAACTTAAGTCTCAGCTGTGGAATGCAAGAGCTGCTGGCTGGGCACAAGTACTGGCCAGAGTGGGCTTCGATCCTGATTGGACACGAGTCTCACCCAGCAGATGGGGTGGGTGCTTGCTGAGTGGAAAGGAAGATGAGGAAAAGGAGCGTGTATGTGTGTCTGGTGGTGCAACAGAGTTAATTATAATGTGTGTGTGCATGGTTGTCAGGTTTTTAAAATATTTTACCTGAGAAAATGCTTAGAATTCAATTCATTTTTAGTTGCCAGGTTTTCAAATTGAAAGCCTTGTCCTCATTAATCATCTACAAAATCTGAATCATTTAATGTCAGTTCAGGTTCTTCCATGTTCTCTACAATTAATTCTGATTCTTCAAATGATACTTATAATAAATTAAAACATTTTAGAACTCCGATGACAGCAGCATATATATTATAAAGAAAAACCTCCAAAACCTGAACCATTTTTAAACGTGGGTACAAAGTAGGTAAGGCCTAAAGACATAGGAGCCCTGCCTTTCATTGCCCAATATGTTTCTCAACCCCATTCTTCTGCTTTCTCCCCTTACACCTTGATCGTCTTATTAATGAAAAACATATCTATCTCTGTCTTAAATACTTTAAATAACTTGGCCGCCACAACTCTCCGCAGCAATGAGTTCCATCGAGTCACCACGTACTGCCTGAAGAAATTCCTTATCTAAGTTCTAAAGGGTCATCCCTTCATGCTGAGGCTGAGCCCCTGACTCCTAATCTCTCCAGGTTACGGAAACATTCTCTATGTTCACTCTATCCAGGCCGTTCAGTATTCTGTAAGTTGTAATCAGATCTCCCCTCTGGTTCTTCAGATCCAGAGTCCTCAACCACTCCACATACGACAAGCCCTTCATCCCAGGGATCATTTCTGTCAATCTCCTCTGGATCCCCATCAACATCAACACATCTTTTCTTAAATAAAAGGACCCAAAACTGCTCACAATATTCACGTGGTCTGATCTGAGCCTTATACAGCCTCAGTAGTACATCATTGCTCTTGTTTTCTAGCCCTATTTAAATGAATGGCATTGCCTTCCTAACTGCCATCTAAACTTGCGTGTTAACCTTAAGAGAAACCTGAACCAGGACTCCCAAGTCTCTTTGTGCTTTTGATTTCCAAAGACTTTCTCCGCTTAGAAAATATCTATGCCTCGATTCTTTCTACCAAAATGTCTAGCCTTACTTTACCACACTGTATTCTATCTGCAACTTCTTTGCCCACTTGTTTAGCATGTTTAAGTCCTTCTTCCTGCTTCCTAACAATACCTGCTTCTCCACCTATTTTAGTGTTATCTGTAAACTTTGCAACAATGTCTTCAGTTCCTTTATTCAGATCATTAATGTCTAACATGAATAATTGTGGTCCTATCACTGACATCTGCAGAATTCTACTAGTCACTGGCTGCCAGCCTTTTATCTTCACTCTCTTCTTTCTGCCAGTCAACCAAAGCTCTCTCCATGCCAGTACCTTGCCCCTAACATCATGGGCTCTTATCTTATTTGACAGCTTCCTGAGTTGCACAGTCCCACAGAGGACTGTGCTGGGACCTCAACTGTTTACAATTTACATCAGTGACTTTGAAGAGGTGAGCACAGCACAGTAGCTAAATTTGTAGATGACTCTAATAGAGGTGGGAAAGTATGGTGTGAAGACAACATAAGGAAGTTGCAGATGGTTATAGATAAGTTGAGTGAGTGGGCAAAAATCTGGCAGATAAGAGTATAATGTGGGAAAATATGAAGTTGTTTACTTTGACAGAAAGAATAAAAAAAACAGAGCATTACCCAAAATATATTGCAGAATTCCAGGATACAAAAGAATGTCCTCTGGAGTTTAAAAGAATCAGAGGTAATTTGAAGATCCTGAGGGGATTTGACCAGGTGGATGTGTAAAGGATGTTTCTCTTCTGGGAAAATTTAGAACCGGAGGTCAAAATTAAAAATAACTGCTTGTCCATTTAAGACAAAGATAAGGAAAAAACGGTCTCAGAAAGTTGATAGTTTTTGGAATTCCCTTCCTCAAAAGGCAGTAAATGCATATCTCTAAATATTTTTAAGAGATAAGTAGATAGATTCTTGCTAACCAATGGCTGAAAGATTATCAGGGGGGTGAAGAATGTAGAGTTGAAGTTAAAATCAGACCAGTCGTGATCTTATGAATGGCAGAGTAGGCTTGAATAGTTCAGTCGCCTAGTCTTGTTCCTTGTTTGTATGATTTAGGTTTTCTCACGCAAAGGTCACACAATATTAGTATGCAGGTACAACACATAATCAAAAAGGCTGATGGATGCTATCCTTTATTAAAGCAGAATTGACCAAAAGAGTAAGAATGTAATACTTCATTTATATATCATATTGGTTAGACTAGGTATCGAAAAATGTGTCCACTTGGAATCTCCTTATTTAAGAGAAGATGTAAATGCATTAGAGAGGTTCAGAGAGGGTTTACTGGATTGACACCTGGAATAAGTTTTTTGTCTTATGAGTAGAGGCTGGGCTTGTTTCCACTGGAGTTAAGAAGAGTGAGGTGTGATTTGATTGAGTGAGTGAGATCCTGAATGGTGAGATCCTTGACAAGGTGGAAAAAGGCAAAATACTGTGAATGCTGGAAAAGTGAAATAAAAGGAGAAAGTGCTAGAGAAACTCAGTAGGTCTGGCAGTATTGTAGATAGAGAAACACAATTAATATTTGTGTTTCTCTCCAACAGCCTACCTACATTCATGACAGATGCCTACATATGTGAACATCTTACAAATAGGTTCTACAAACCTCTAATGGCCAAGTGATGTCAGCATCTGTTGATCCCTCTCAAGAGTCCCACTGCTCAATGTTTGCAAATACAGGCTTCCTAATACTAACCATAGTGCCATCTTAATTCTATGTTACTAGTGCCATCTCAATTCTATGTTACTGCTTGGGCAGCTGAGTTTATAGCCTGCCACTCAAAGTTGTGAAGCATTAAGACTCACAGCTCGTGGTTCTGCACCCCAATATATCCCTAATGTTTTGGCTATGATTCTGGATTGAAAATCTCAAAATGTTGCTTCGATGATTGTTAGCAAGGCAGCAAACTGATAATTGGAGAGATGATAGTTGCTGCTTCACCCCCTGAAATTGTTTCATGTTCTAAAGTTGTTGGGACCTAATAACACTAACCAAGATCATGATTTTCCAAGCATGCATTTTCCAAGCTCCTGCAAATGCTGACAGACCTACTGAGAATTGTAAGTAGTTTCTTTGGGATTTTAGTTTTTCATGCTTTCTTACAAGTCACCCTCTTGGACTATTCATTAAACATGTGTAAGACTCGGCAATTTAATTTCTCTCAGATCTGCTTTTTTCTTCCTAATAATATTAGAAAAGAAGGCAGTCATATTCTGGCAATATCACTGAGTTGGTGATCAAGAAACTTAGGCTATTGTTCTGAATAATTTGCTGGAGAAACTCAGCAGGTCTGGCAGTATTTGTAGAAAGAAAACAGAGTTAACATTAGAGTCCCGTGACCTTTCTTCAGTTCAGAAGGAATGGTAATATAGTTCCAAGTCAGGATAATATGACAGTTCTGTTATGAAGAAAGATCATGGAACCCAAAACATTAATTATTTTCTTTTTACAGATGATACCAGACATGTTAAGTTTCTCCAGCAATTTCTGTTTTATTTCAGATTTCCAGCATCTGCAGTTTTTTAAAAATGTTTTGAGGACATGGGCTCAAATTTCACTATGTCAGTTGATGAAGTATGAATTCAAAGCTATGTATACTGATAATCATGTTAACCATTGTTGTAAAAAGTTCAATAATGACGGGAAGTAAATCTACGGTCCTCACATGATCTGATGCAGAGGTGTTGGTGTTGGACTGGGATGGACAAAGTGAAGTGAAGGACTTATGTCTGAAACGTCGATCCTCCTGCTCCTCAGATGCTGCCTGACCTGCTGTGCTTTTCCAGCACCACACTCTTACATGGTCTGGCAAAAATGTAACTCCAAACCGACAGAAATGTAGTCACCTCTTAAATGGCTTATGGAGTCAACTGGTTTGAGAATGGGAGGTTATGTTGCAGCTGTACAGGACATTGGTTTGGCCACTATTGGTATATTGCATGCAATTCTGGTCTCCTTCCTATCGGAAAGATGTTGTGAAAGGGTTCAGAAAAGATTTATAAGGACGTTGCCATAATTGGAGGATTTGAGCTACAGGGGGAGACTGAACAGGCTGGGGTGTTTTCCATGCAGCATCGGTGGCTGAGGGGTGACCTTATAGAGGTTTACAAAATTATGAGGGGCATGGATAGGATAAATAGACAAAGTCTCTTCCCTGGGGTGGGGGAGTCCAGAACTAGAGGGCATTGGTTTAGGGTGAGAGGGGAAAGATATAAAAGAGACCTAAGGGGCAACTTTTTCATGCAAAGGGTGGTCCGTGAATGGAATGAGCTGCCAGAGGAAATCGTAGAGGCTGGTACAATTGCAATATTTAAAATGCATCTGGATGGGTATATGAATAGGAAGGGTTTGGAGGGATATAGGCTGGGTGCTGGCAGGTGTGTCTAGATTGGGTTGGGATATCTGGTCAGCATGGACAGGTTGGACCGAAGGGTCTGTTTCCGTGTTGTACATCGCTATGACTCTAATTACAGATGGGCAACAATAACCACAAAAAAAAACTGCCATTTAACCAAATGCTGCACAGGGCATTCTATTCATTTTCCTGTCTGTTTTCTCCCCTTTCTTACTTTGTCCCTGCTTTGAATGTTGTATCTTTGTAAATGTTGTCCCGTCCTGAGGTAGGGTCTAAATCGTGAAACGTCTACTTCTCTGCTTCTTCGCCGGTACTGCCTGGCCTGCAGAGGATTTGCAGCTTGGTAATACTATGGTTAGAAACCTCGCCTTTTTCACTTGAACGCGCAACCTCTGTCAATGACACTTGCCCCGCCTCCTGTCTGTTTTCCTGTGATCCCAGCCATACACGTGTGCTACTGCCGACTGTAACAAAACACAGACAACAGCCAATCATAGTGGCACTCGGGTAGCACGTGCCGTTCTAAAATATACCAGGTATCCAATCAGATGGAGTAACAGCAACACACTAGCAAATCAGAGAAGGGGGCACGGCATTGGACAGGCCCCACGTGGGGGAGGCGGCGACCTTCACCCTGTCCCGTCCATGCTCTCGCTATTAAGGTAGCACGACCCTCAATGTAGACCAGAGGAAGCCAAACATTAATGAAAAAATAATAGTAGGATATTTAGTCAGGATTATCCAACTATTCCAAAATTCTGCCGCGACTCATTAATTTCCCACTGCCTCGATACGACTTGGCAGGAATTACAGTGCAACGAGGTTTTAAAAGTGCGACACAGGTTTGGGAGTTACTAAAGGCCTGAACTGAGGAATGACTGTCCTTCCAAACACATTGGTTCAAACAGACTAATATATTTTTTTAAAAATCCAGTATGCTCAACGAATACTGAATTTCAAAGCTCTTCGTTTTCAATGTTTGTTAATTACAACATTAATTATACAGAGTATAATTTTAAAAGGTGCTGCAATTGGAAAATTAAATCATTATTATTATCGCATTTTGCTGTGATCAAGAAGAAACCTAATGTCCAATATCCATTTAAAACCTAGTTTCTACTTTTATTTTACCAGTCGTATTTATGGTGGTGATTAAGAATAAATTTAAATAGTAATCTGCAGAGGTAAATATTACAAAACAACGTGAAAGAAGTATAATTATTATATGGTCTCAATTCAGAGTCCATTCCTCAATGCATAATTCAGTTGACATTTCAATACATTCCAGGACAGCAACTTGTTAAAAATTTAAATAAATATTTTGATTCCCCCCAAAGAATTCTCTATACACGAAACCAAAACAAAACAATTCAGATCTTATTAAGAGCTGATAAAACCTGCCAACACGATCCGTATATAAGGCACACTATTAGCACACAGCATTAACGTTTCAAAATTACTTACTCGACTCCAGGAGATTAGATCATCTGTCCCTGGATCTTCCACCAAGGTCCATAACTTGCTTAAAAACGCGGGTACATTGCAATTTTGCTTCATTTTTCAAAAAAATTTGCAAAGTTCACAGGGTACTTCTCCCACCAACCTCTCTAAATAGTGCACTTCTTTCCCCACAGAGACAAACCTGCTGTGATGACTGCAGTTGTTTACTTCCCAATACAGTAGGTGAATTCGCGTTTAATACCGTTTGTTTCTGAAGTCCATGCTCCACACAAGCTGTGGGTGGGACCACTGGCGGAGCCTGTCAATCATCTGCTAAACCCGCGCGCTGCGTGAGTGGAGGGGCGGGGACCATGCAGGAACTATCCAATAGAAAACAGATGCGCTTTGACGATCAATTAATTTATCCAATAGAAAAAGGGGTGGGAGCAGAGCTCCAGGATGGTCTGCACACGCGCAACATGCCTGCTGTTGGACAGTAGGGCAGGGATGTCTTAATTAAGCCCTAATGGTTTTCTTTATTTTTGATGGTGAACTAAATTTTAAAACAGTTTCGGTTTCTGGACAGCTAGTGATGTGAATGATACAGAATCATAGAATCTCTAAATGCAGATTGAAGCCATTTGACCCTCCGAACAGCATCCCAATTTCTGCCCGTAAGCCCAGTTACCATTATCCATGGACACTATGGGACAATTTAGCATGACCAATCCATCTATCTTTGGAATGTAGGAGGAAACCAAAACACCCAGCAGAAAACCATGCATACACAGGGAGAATGGGCAAACTCCACACAGACAGTGACCCAAGGCTGGAAATGAACACTGTCCGGACCTGTGAAAGACAAAAAAAAACTGCAGATGCTGAAATCCAAGGTAGACAAACAGGAGGCTGGAAGAACATGGCAAACCAGGCAGCATCAGGGGGTGGAGAAGTCCGTGTTTTGGGTCTAACCCTTCGTCAGGACTCAAGTTAGTTGTAAGGGGACCTGCAGATAAAGTGGGTGGGGGCAGGATGGTGAAGTGGGAAGACATGAACATAGGTAGAGGGTATGACCTAGTTGGTCAATGGGAGGAATGAATCCTGTTGGTGGCTAGAAGGGAGGGTCGATGAGAGGAATGGAAGGGGTGGGGGCTGGGAAGGGAGGTTATTTGAAATTGGAGAACTCAATGTTGAGTCCTCTAGGCTGTAGGCTGCTTAAGTGGAAGATGAGGTGTTGTTCCACCAATTTGTGGTCTGATTTGTTGGGGTAATGAAGGAGACCAAGGATGGTCATGGCAGAAAAGGAGTGAGAAGGGGAATTAAAGTGGGCGGTGACTAGGAGGTCAGGCCAGCCCCTGCGGACCCGCTGAGATGCTCAGTGAAACATTCCTTTAGTAAGCTGTATCCGGTGCTCCCAATGTGGTCTTCTGTACATCAGGGAGACCAAACATAAACTAAGGGAACATTACCCCAGAGGACTCAACATTGAGTTTTCCAATATCAAATAATCTCCCTTTCCATCACCCAAATTCCTACCCAGCCCCTCCCCCTCCCTTCCATTTCTCTCATCGACCCTCCCTTCTAGCCACCAACAGGATTCATTCCTCCATCGACCAACCAGGCCTTACCCTCTGTGTTCATCTATCTCCACCTCACTACCCTGCCTCCTACCACCTTTATCTGCAGCTCCCCTTACACCCATTCACAGTCCTGAAGGGTTACACCTGAAATGTTGACTTCTCCACTTCCTGATGCTGCCTGGCTTGCTGTGTTCTTTCAGCCTCTTGCTTGCCTACCTCTGGAATTTGAGGCAATATTACTTACACTGAGCCACCAAGGATGCAGCCTTCAATCTGGAAGGGCAGGTTGTGCGTGTCTCACTCTCTTTGCAGTAAAAAATACCTGGCACCTGAAGAAAGCTAATCTTTTTTTCTCACCAGGTGCTGTAAGCAGTTGCCTTTAACCAGTTACAAAGAAGTTTTGTTGTTAGTATGCTTAAAGGCATTGTGCCTCTTACAAAGAAGTGAAAAACCCCAGAGAAAGGAAATTGAGCATAAGTCCTGGCAAGTAAAAAGAACATCTCAACAACTCTGTGGATGGTGCTAGTGAAGTGGGCTTCCCTATGCTTTTCACTATCCCCAGAATAAAACTTCTTTTTGTCTGCAAACGGGTGTGGTTTTAAAATGGTTAAAGCTTTAACTAATAGAGCCACATGTTGATAGTTCATAAAATGTCAATTAGGATTTACTTATTTGTAATACAGTTCTTGTTAAGTTCTTGTTCAGTATTTGTGTTAACTTGATTCCAATGGACAGGTAAGTCAAGTATTTGTGTACTTTGATTAAATCATCAGTTTTGTGTTGACCCTGGGAGGGAGTTTCTTGTGCTGCAGGTGTAGTGTCCCTGCCCATGGCCGAAAGAACCCAGCTTCAAATTAGAACATCTCTGATCAGATTGAATGGAAAAAGATTAAATTTAAACAAAATTCTGTAGCTATTCATCAAATGCTTATGGTGATCCTGGGGAGATTGGAGCTTGAGAATCAGTGCACTTTTCTAAACAGGTCATAACATTTTGAACTGGAGCCATGGAAGTTCATGCCTTTTATAACTATTTGTGAGTAGAAAAGAAACTGAACTGTAATAATCTATTCCTAAGTATCACCATTAAACTTATTTTTCTTATGGCTGGAAACCTGATATAAAAGTATTCCCTTGCATGAGAGAAGACATGAGAAATTCAGGGAAGCCCAAACTCTCAACATCATGCATGCTGGGTTTCAAACTAATATATCAAGCTGTGGTAGCATTGTGCAAAAGCAATGCTTCGCTAGAACAGACCTAAATAAACTTAGGGATAGAACTTTCCAGATATAACACAGACTTGCATTTTTATTGTTATTCATTTGTAGGACGTGAACATTGTTGGCTGGCCAGCATTTATTACCCGTCCCTTAAATGGTGCTATTCACAATCAAAGTGTTTCACAGCTGATGAAGTACTTTTAAAACAACTTTTAATGCAAGAAATGCACCGCAGTTTTTGGCATAGCAATTCCTGCAAACAGCCAAGTGATAATGAGTGTGATATTGTATTACGCAAAATTCATATGCACTATTGAACACATTACAAATCCAATGGACTGTACAGTGAACACATTCTAAGATACCCTTGTCTGAATACAAAAAAAAAACTTAGAATAATCTAGAATTACAGGCAATTCTGTAATCCTAGAGCAAAAGAACTTAAGGAACAAGGTGTAGATTTGATTTTGTACAAGGGAACTCATAGTTAACTAATCTGTTTGAGTTCTTTGAGGAAGTAACAGGTGGTAAATAAAGGGGAACCACAGGATGTACTATACTTAGATTTTCAGAAGTCATTTAATAAGACGTTATATCAAAGATTACAATGGAAACTAAAAGCTGTGGTATAGGGAGGAACATATGGCATGGATAAAAAATTAACTAGCTAACGGGAAAGAAAGACTAGACACAAATAGGCAATTTTCTGGTTGGCAAGGTAGGAGTTGAATTTGACAGGGAATATTGTTGGGACTTTAACTTATTGCAATTTATTTAAATGTCTAAAATGAAGGGACCAAAAGCCTGGTTACTAAATTTGCTGATGATACAAAGATAAGCAGTGAAACAAAGAAATGAAAAAAAAATAGGGAAGAGGACAGGAGGTTACAAAGTGGTATAGATAAAGTAATTGGGCAAATATCTGATAAATGGAATGTAATGAGAAAATGTGAAATTTAACATTTGATAAGAATGGATAAACATATATAATTGATGAGAAATCACAGAGCTGAGATTTTTAAAAAGAAATTCATACGGTGTCAGCATTGCAGACTCCATCAGTATTTATTTCCCATTCCTAATTGCCCTCAAGGAGTAAATGAGCTATCTTCTTGAACTTGGTTTTTTGTGGATATGTTGCCAATCCAAGCATGCTGCTCTTATATTGGATGATCTCAAGCTTAAGCATTGTACAAGCTGCACACATCCAGGAAAGTGAGGAGCATTCCATCACACTGGATAGGCTTAGGAAGTTACATCTGGCAGGATTTCGAGCCTCTGATCTGTTCATAAAACCACACTATTTATATGGCTAGTCCAGTTCAGTTTCTGTTCAATAGTAACCCCAGAATATTCACAGTGGGGGATGCAGCAATCATAATGACATTTTGTCTGAAGGGGCAATGGTTAGATTTTCTCTTGGATATGGTCATTGCCTAGCACTTAGGTGGTACAAATGTTACTTGCTGCTTGTCAGCCCAAACTTAGATATTCGAGTCATATAGCACAGAAACAGATCCTTCAGTCTAACTTACCTATGTTGACCAAGTTTTCAAAACTAAACTAGTCCCATTTCCCTCTAAACCTTTCCTTTTCACATAGTTGTCCAAATTTCATTAAGATGTAAATGTACTTGCATCTACCACTTCCTCTGGCAGCTTATTCACATACAAAGTCTCAATCAGAATGGATAGAAGGAAACCAAGAAATATTTTTTATTTGGACTTCCTGAAGGCAAGATACCTCACAAAGGGTTAAGTAATGGTCAAAAGTCCACAGTGTTAGAGGTAGTTATTGGCATGGCTAGAGAATTGGCTAATTTGTTGTAATCAGCAAGTGAGGATAAGCAATTCAGCCTATGACTAGTGGAGTTTCATACTGATCTCCTTTTGGACTCTGATAACCAACCAACCCAACGGCCCTGTGGCTGAACACTAACTCCCCCTCCCACTCCGCCAAGGACATGCAGGTCCTTGGCCGCCTCCATCGCCTCTCCGGCCTATCACCCTCACCTTAACCTCCTACCACCTATCGCATTCCCAACACCCCTCACCCAAGTCCCTTCTCCCTACCTTTTATCTTGCCCTGCTTGGCACACCTTCCTCATTCCTGAAGGGCTTATGCCCAAAACGTCGATTCTCCTGCTCCTTGGAAGCTGCCTGAGCTGCTGCGCTTTTCCAGCAACACATTTTTCAGCTCTGATTTCCAGTCCTCACTTTCTCCTACCCTTTTCTATACCATCATGATTTTATAAACATCTAAAAGATCACCCCTCAGCCTCTGACACGCTGGACCAAAACCATCTTGATGTTAGGTATGGCTCAAGATGCAGAAAGCATTGGCTGTCCTGGTACAAAAGGATAGTATGGCAGTACACCAAGTAATTAATGTTGTCTATTACAAGAATTGAAAGCAAAATAAGATAATGCTTTAGTTATGATAAGACCAGATGTGAAGTAATATATACAGTATTGGCTTTCTCTAAGGAAGGAGATAAGTGTGTAAGCACCTCAGAGGTGGCTTACTTAAGAAGAATGATTGGACAGACTGGACTTGGGGTTTCTGAAATTTATACATTTCAATCAAATTGCCTCTTAAAGCTACAAGACCTTGAGGGGCCTGCACATGGGGGGAACGTTTTTTTTTTGAAAACAGAGGAAGAATCTAGATTTAGGACTTAAAAATAACAGGTTGCCCATTGAAAACATTTTCTGATAGAGGGTTGAGTCTTTGGAACTCTCTCAAGTGGCAGTGAAGGCAGGGGTGGATAGATTCTTGATAAGGCAGGTGAAGATATGGAATAAACAGATCTGCCATATTTTATTGAATGGCAGAGAACACTCAAAACATTCTGCTGAAATAAGATGTTAGAAGAGGTCTCATGCGAATATATTCTTGTCCTGAAGTAGTTTTGCTACCTTAGCACAGTTTGTTCTGTTTCAGTGTTCAGTTGGAGTTATGGAGTGATTATGCAAATTAGTATGAAATTCCTTAACTACCAAGTGTCTTGGAATAGAAGCAATGTCAAAAAAGCCAACTTGTGATTTTGTAATGTGGCTCAAGATGTTTTTTTTTTAAAAATGAACTCTCCATTGAGACAGATGAGGGAATTGTAAGTGTTTATTCTCTTCCATAATTCAGTATGGAGTTCTCTGGCTAGCAGTAGCATTGAAAAATAAATAGTTAGTAAAAAATGGGGAGGAAAAACAGGGTGACTGATTCAACCATGATTGTCAGCCTTCAGCAAAGGCATTAGTGAAGATCAGAAGCCCAGCTGCCCCACATTGCTAAAATGACCATGGGGGGGGGGGGGGGGGAAGTAGGGATGGTGGAGATGGGATTTAAAATCAGACCAGGAACCTTACACTTTCTCAAGTTGTTTAGAGAGAGATATTCAAAATTATGAAGGGTCTGGACTGAGTAAATAAGAGGAAAAGCTCATGAAAAGGGATCAAGAACTAAGAAACATTTGCAGCTTTGGCAAATGAGAAAGCTCTTTCACTCACCACTTAAAGACATGAAGAAAGAGGAAGGTTCAGTCAAGGCATTCAAAAAAAAACTTTAATTTTCCAGTGCATTCGGTATCATTCTCCAATCTTCTCCATTTAAAATGTTTCAATGTTCATTTAGTCTGTACAGCCACACTAGACCAAATAATAGTTAGTGCAAAGAACAAAAGGATTTGGATTCTTTGTGCATATTACAATCTACAAAAGCATGTCTGCAAATAAACTGATTCCAAATATAAAATTCTATTGATTCAGTATTTTTTTAAAACAGGAAAAAAATTGGTTATGCATCCAAAATATGTAGTAAGCAATTTATGGCCATTTTAGGTTAGTTGTTAAACCACTTAAGTTTCAAATCAATCATGAACTTCCTAACATGATAGATATGTACATGTGATCTGGCAAGTGGTCACAATGACCTCCAGCCTTTGGAAGCTCACATTAGGTAACAAACAGTTGAGGGATTACAATAAACCAGGAAATTCTTATTTATTTCCTTTAGACAGCTGGTTTAAAAAAAGAGTTACATCAGGAATTTTACATGCAAATTTTGGTCTGTTCTAGTCTAAGCCAACATCTACATGGAAGCACCCTCCATCAGCAGCTGCACCAATACCTCTAAAAATAGAGGCTTCAGAGTTGAGTCCTCAGCCAGCTACCCTGATCGAGTTGATATCAAATTTTGTTGTGTTACATTAAACATCCAAATTGCTTCAACCACAGGCTGCCGAAAGCAGTCCTATTAATTGACTGCTAATGAATAAATGGCTAGGCTACAGTAGAGAAACAAAGTCAGAAAGGATCCTGAAGCAAGCAAAGGATGTTAAAAGTAATGCTTTAACAAAATTAGAAGTTGGTCTTAACAGGGTACAATGAGAAACTGGAGGTGCCAAAGAGAAGGTAGACCAGAACAAATACAAAAAAGCTTAAAGTTGGAGGTAGATTTGATTCCCTAAACTTTGGAAACAGGCCCTTTGACCCAACAAGTCCACACCAACCCTCCAAAGAGTAAACCACCCAGACCTATACCCCTACACTATGTTTACCCCTGACTAATGCACCTAACACTATAGGCAGTTTAGCATAGCAAATTCCCCTGACCTGCACACCTTTGAGTGGGTTTCCTCCCACAATCCAGACACTGGAGGACAGACAGCTGAGGTGGGAATCAAACCCTGGTCCCTGGCACTGAGCCAGTGTTACCAGTAATCAGGATGAACTGTCGATGCTCGATTTTGGAGCAGTTGAAGTTGGGCAAGTCAGCAAGAAAAATGTGAAACCATTTTAAAAAAAAAATGAAGGGTAGGATGGATAGATAGAAGTAAAATAGTACTGGCTTCAAAAGATTAACCAAAACAGACTTTTTCCAACTTGATAGATCACAGAACCAAAAATGTGATCTAACAGAACAGTATGGACCAAACTCAAATCAGGATTAAACTAAACAAGTTAAATACCAGTCTGTTCCCACTGAGAATTTAAGGTTGCAGAAGTGGCAACATCAAAATACACTAGCCATTCGTGTCAAATAACTTAGTTTTTCATCAAAGATCAAATCTTTCTAGATCTTCCGACTAGAAAGATTAGGATTTCCCCTCAGAAGGGAGTCATATCCAATAATAGGTAAAGATCCTACAGAACTATTCAAGGGGCGAGAGACATGTGTGATCACTATCAAGAGAATTTTTGCATTGTGGTTGGTTACATTTAATGACTACTGTCATACCAAGCTTCAGTGAGTAAAGTGAATGTTATCACATGTAACATTCACATTGCATTTTTCAATAATGAAAATGCCATATCAATATGGAAAATTGTTCTAAAGATACAGGAATCAAACATTTGACACAAACCCATTCCATTTATTACTCTTATAAATTTAGTGTAGGTGAAATGTGTTTTTTGCTTGAGCTTGCAGATAAAATATCAAAAAGGTGTTAATTCAGTAATAATTGGTTTAATTTAACATTCAATCCATTCCTGAACCTGCAAGTCAAGGGGAACTATTACTAAAAATAATTGATCAATTCTCCACATTAGTGGCTTACACATGGTTAAGGAAGCAAGGCAAAAAGCCTCAGTCAGAATTACTTTGTCAAAAGAAATCGGGACAGATTGCAACAGAAAATAAGCCAATAGACTGCAAGGTGTGTGATAGTAACATTCAGAAGGAACTAATTACACAGATTGGTAGCCATTCTGGCTCTTCCTTCGTCCAATTACATAAGATATGATGACAAGAATTATTAATAGGCCCAGTGCAGCTCCAACAGCGATTGGTACCAGAAAACCCAGGTCAGAGTCAGCAAGACATTCTTCAGCTGTGACAAAGAAGTTAGAAATTGTTAGTTTAAGGACAGGTGAGAAACATGCAAAAGCCCAATTTCAGTGCACAAAAACAATTTAGCAAAATAAGAGTGATTTCTGAAGTGATTTTTACCCCAGTCATCCCTTTACTTTGTTGAACACTGTCAAGACTATCCTTGACAAAGGATTTCATAAAGACCTATATACAATTTGTAGCCAATGACTGAAATATATTGATGTTGAAAGTGGTAGGTGACTCCTCCCCCTCAAAAGGCAGTGCTGCATTTACCAAAACACTTTCCTTGTTGCAACACTATCCCATGAAACCAAGTTTCTTGTATTTACACATGCCCAAAACTGAATGTATTGCATGAAATTACATAATATCAATTGAGTTGTTATCGAGAATTTTACAAACCTGTTTTGTAGTGTGCCAGTTGAAATGCATTAAAGCATTCCCATTGTTCAGAGGGAGGAACTAATTGATTCTCAATGATCATGCCTACGTTCTGTACAGCTGACAGACTAAGGCACTGTGGCATAACCTTAATTGTGGCACTTCAACTATTGCAAGCTTTGCAGTACTGAGTGCCAAGTCAACATTATTGGAAGTTTCAGCTTTCCACTAGTTAGAAACTTTGCCCAAGTGCAATCAAGGATCAATACTAGGGATTAAACAGAACACCAAACCACTTCAAACAATGTCCATTTACAACAGTCAAACATTCAAAAACAGACAATTAAAATAAAGTGGATGCTGACATCAGTTGGGTTGAGATGTTTAGAAAATAAAAAGGTTTCACTAGATGAAAGTGAGCAAGAGTCTTTGTCTACTTGTGGTCTGACGATGGATACCAATCAACTAAACCAAAATTTGTCAATTAGCTTGCAGAGTTCTGCCAGAGTTCAAAGTCCTTTTGACAAGTAAGAGACTGACTGGAAATACAGGGGAAACTGAAGACAGGTGCAGATGAGCTTGAAATGCTGCCAGTGATGTATACTTATCAGTTCAAAAAGTAATTTGGAGAAATCTGCAATCAAGATGGTATTTTCTACTACACACATTCAAATGAAACAGATTTAAAGTGTAATCTAAAATTCATAGGTTTGACAGTAAATTAAAATCACAGGTTTCTCAATTTTAAAAAACCACAAAAAAAGTGATGGAATATTAAAGTAGCTGAAATAGGCTTAAGATGTTGATAGTAGGTAGTAACATTAAAGATTGAGGACTATATACCGTCCTATATGATTGTCCCAGATTTATGTAATTCAGAGCATTGTGTTCTTAACTAGACATTAGTAAAGTTCAATTTACATCTGCAAATACATTATAATTTATCCTTCAGTATCTAATTCACCTTAAATGGGTTTACAACATATACTAACACTTGTAAATAAAAGTCAAGTAGCTGGACAATCCCAGAGCTGAAAAACTTAGAAGTGCTCATATCCATTATGGTGATTCTGCCTACGACCAATGATGTAGATCACCAACACAACCAAAATTAGTGCTCCCAACGCTGCTCCAACTGTAATGGGCACGATGTAGTTCTCACTTGCTTTGCAGTCTTCAGCTGGATTTAAAGAAATTAGATAAAAGTTGGTGATGTCAGTAACCTAAAGAAGTAGAGGTAAAATCCCAAAGACCTAATTAAAAAAAAGAGGAAGAAGCTGCCCATTAAAAAAAGCCAGTAGCAAAGTAAAAACTAGGTGAATTAAACCCAATACATTCTATTTTTAAATAAAGGCAACTGATCAAGGTTAAATTGTGCATTTAGTGCAGCAATTATAGGAGAAATTCAACACTTATTACCAGTGCATTGTAGATAAAGATTATTAAACAATGCTTTGCAAAAATCATAATGAAGGATGCAAAAAATTGAATCAAAATGCAAGTTTATACTGGGCACTTGGAAATTAAAGTCACCACTGTTCCAGAGAACCATAGGCTGCTTGCAATAGAGATCAGAGATCACCACTCTCAGGTATGAGGTATGTTCTGGGGTGGGGGGGGGCTTCATGCTGACCTCAACTGGTATGAGAATTGAACCCACATTTGGCATCACTGCAGTGAAAACCACTCATCTGAATATTTGAAAAATCTGTAAAGAATACCAATCCATCACTAAATCTGACTGCATTTAAGTGAAAGTACCACAATAGTTGATTTTTACATGTCATCAGCAAGTGCTTTGGAATCAAAATCAAGACTGAACTTGAAGCCAGAATGCAAATTACAAATCTGAATTCAGTTGACCAATTCATTTAGTAAATGGAAAAGCCTGCTATTGCAGCAAGATCAATTTTGATTAAAGAAATTCAACTGAATTTGTTCAAAATTACATTTTCAGATGCACATTTCAAAGTTCAGAATGAGCCACACAACTCAAACAGCCAAAATTGCAACATGCTATTTCAATCTTAGACTGAGCCAGCTATGCTCCATTCCTTAAAATGGAGCAACAAACTAGTATTTTGGGTCACTTTAGATTTACTAGCTCAAAAATAGCTATTTAACCAAATTTAATCCCTCAATTTAAGCTCAAGTAATTTTTAGTTTCATTACTGGCTAGCCAACACATACAAGATTCTAGTGTTTACATCCCCAAAACAGTTTCTCAAACTTAGCACAGACAAGTGAAATCTCCCATTATGAAATATCGCTATAGATCTAAAGAGAAACATGTTGGTTTTAGCTGTCAAAGTTGAATTAGCTTCATAACATGTAGTTTTAGTAAGGTTGTGCTATATTTAAATCAAGCATGTAGCAACTTAACTATGAAGAATTCAGAGGGGTAGATCTAAATTTGATTGTGGCATTGGTTAGAGTTTACAGCCTTTACAATGAGCGCTACAAGTGCAAAACTATAAGCTTAAAATTCAATTGGTGTTCAATTGACAAAAAGAAAAGAATTTGATATCACAAGCAGAGTTCTGCTGCAAGTGCCAAATTAAGATGTCAACTCCATGACGACCAGCTCTGGTTATCTTGAAACCAGTGTGAAAGCCATTTTAACAGGAAATAAAGCTCGTTCCAGTTTTGAAGTGTGATAGAAGCAGTGCAGCTAGACATTTCACGGTGCTAGGAATGGGCAACAACAAACATGACCCATATCTGCAAGAATAAACGCTCAACTAGATGATTACGAAAAATGGTGAAACTTCTATTCATTGGCTAATTACAACAGCTAGTTAGTGCAACGTCAAGTGAAAAATATGCAAAGCTTTCAAATTCCTCAGCCTCAAATAAATGGGACATCAGCTTACGTGAAGATTTTTTTATTATAAAGCAAAGTTAAACTTGACATACAAATGAGGCACAGGAATAAAGAAACTTGTCAAAGCTATAAATTTCCAAGATAAAAGTCAACATTCAAAATTTCCAGTGTCGAGAGTGCAGTGTGAAGGACTCCAGATCTCCAAATTAGAAAGTCAGTGGTCAACATTAGATAGTATTTGCATGTGCCAATTAGAATGTACATTATGCAAATTGGAGAACTTTCTTTCCACATTCCAAGGCACCCATTTTCCCTATGAAGCAGGTCAAACATATACACAAGCTATTCACATTTGTACAATTTCCACAGTACATCCAAACAAGCTACAGGAGGAGATCTTGGTAAATACATGTTCAGTTTCAGATTTGAAATTCATCAAGTTATTGTTGGAAATGCTGATAGTAGTGCTGGCAAATTAGCATGAGTTAATTTTGAGGATCATCACAGACAAGTTTACCAATTTAAAAGTCACCTTCTGCAGAACACTAACTGCCTGGCAGCAATGCCACAATGAAACAAGATTATCTGCCAGCATTACATAAACATTTCATGTGTGTCAAGCATGGATGCAAGTTCACTAGCCCCAAGACTTAGCAAAAATCTAGTGCAATTGAAGTGGGAATTGAGGCAAGGACTTGCACCTACTATAGTAAACAGCAAAAAAAATCAGGTCTTAGGATTTGGAGAATCAAAATCATTAGAGTGTTTGGTATCCAGCATAGCTGCTTCTTCTACCGATCACATAAGCAATCACAACAATCACAATTAAGCCAGCCAGAGCAGCACCAACTATAATAGGGATAAGGATGCTGTCATCATCCAGAGAACACTCTTCAGCTGTGGACAAAAAATAAAAATCAGATGAATTGCGAGGTACTGCTCAAAATGCATTAGCCATAAATAACTTGTATAAAAAGCAAGTGCTACAGATGCTGGAGACCTAAAAACAATGGTAAAACCTAGGTCTGGCAGAGCAGTATCTGCTGAGAGAAACAAAGTTAATGAGTCTGATGTGATTTCAGTTTTGAAGAATCACAGACTATGCCAACTCCATTTTTCTCCACAGATGTTGTAAGACCCAAACTTCTCCAGCACATTTCATTTTTCCAAGCAATTTTGATTTGACAATGCAGGATTTCTCCAAGTGCATTCCTTGTGAAGTAATCCTTATTGATATAGGTAGGATTGATTACTTTCTGCCCTGCCAATCAATTTTCAGAGTGGGAAATGGAAATATAGGACTTTCCTATCCCTAAAAAGGAACATAGCATATTTGAAATTAGCATACATTCCTAGCATTCCATTCAGGGATCAAAAATTTATGAAAATTTTGTGGCCCAATTTAATTCAATGGATTTTGGTTGTCATATCATGCAAACTAAAAAGAGATAGAGAGTAGCTATAGATGGAAGTGGGCAAAATACTCTGGGTCATAAAATGGAGCACCAATTCTAGCTGGATCAGGTAAATATTTAGGAGATGCCTATATTTTAGGATACAAAAAAGTCATAACTCCTAGGTATAGGTTAACTTGAAAAGACACCTAGTTAGCTTTTGTTCATATAAACCTACCTCTGGAAAAGGTTCCATTCTTAACCTCAAATGGTTGGAGCCACACATTAAATGTATTAATAGCCAACTTGTCAGTCACAACTAGCCTCTGTTCACTGCGACAGATGTATGAACTTCCAACAAATGCCTGCCAATACTTCAGATTGCCATTGCTGCTGTTAAGTGTAGTTGCTGATGAGAAAAGAAATCAGTTAACCATTCCACAGAGTAACAAAACTACACATTCAGATTGGAAATTCATTCCAGACTTGAATTTTATGCTCATCCATAATGATTAGGACATAAGTGTCAATATGCACAAACACAAAACTGCTCATCTGCACAGTTTTTGACACTGCCTCCATTACAATGTAGCAGTAATCATGTACAGCAACTAGAATCTAAGAAGTGGCTAACCATGAAAAAGCCTTGTTTTAAACAGAAGTAAGCCAGCAAGTCTATTTAACCAGATGTTCCACAATTTGAACAGGACTTGTCATAATAGTTAGTCATGGACAGAACTAGAATTTGAGAACAATTGGGCAGAACAAGCTACCACTATTTAGAATTGCTAGGTTCAACAGTCTTCAGCCCCAAGAAGAAATTTTTTAAAAAAAATCAAAAACAAGTAACAAACTTAAGGATTACGAAAGCAAATCAGCTGGAACAGTAGTCTTTATCCAAGTGTAGTTTATAACTTGGAAAATGCTAACAACTGAATTGGGTAATTGAAAGCAAAGTAGTTCTATTGTCACGGAATGGTTCATGGACAGAATGAACTGCCAGATGAAGTGGTAGATGTAGCTACAGTTAAGACTTTTTAAAGCTATTTGATAATTACTAAATAAGAAAGGTTAAGGGATATGGGCCAAATGGAACCAGTTTCATTTGGGAAACATGGAGGAGTTGGACCAAAGGTTGGATTTCTGTGATGTGTCACTGCTGGGAGTTGGTCATGCAAAGCATTTTTTCCCCAGTAGATTCATCTCCAATTCATTCAAGTCCTCAGAAAATATACAAGGTTTAAATAGAAAAATCAGCAAGGAAAAAAATCTGTGTTTCAATAGCCAATACTTACTTGAACCATTTACAAGCAAGCTTACGTTAGCCTGCACCTCCTTCAAGAAGAATTTGGATTGTTCCTGGATTAAATAGAAGGAGACAAGGCTCAAAAAAAAGATTTGATTTTAAAGACTGCCAAATTCCCACATTATGGGAGAAGTTTATGTAATGACAGGAGACACTAAAAATATAGTCAGTGAGTGTTCATACAGATTTCAACAGTTGGTTGTAGCAATAGCTCATACCCCTGGGTTAAGGTGGTTGCTCAAGCTTCCCATTGCTGATGTGCTTGCTGAAACAAAATTATATACACACCTGAATAGGAACAAACTAGCACCAAGTTAAATATACTTCACCAATGTATAAATAAACAATTGAAATCAAGATCTAAAACACAAATCTTTGTTATTAGCTTAAATCCAGTCCATCAAGAATTGCTTATACTATTTTCAAATTTGTCCATGTTCTGAATAAAGGTTAGGTGGATTGGCCATACTGAATTGCCGAGTGTCTGGGAATGTTTAGGCTCGGTGATTAGTCATGGGAAGTGTGGGTTACAGGCACTGGGTAAAGTATGGGATATTCTTCAGAGGGTTGTGGTGAACAATGGGAAAATGGCCTACTTCCACATTGCAGGGAAGCTAAAATGATTCTAAAGTGGCTCAAGTGTATCTAAATCCAGTATGGATTTAGATCCATTATTCTACCAAGTGTATCTACAAAAATCAACACTTACCACAAAGAAATGAAACTGAATAGTTGCATCTGTATCTTGTAGGAGGAGGACTGAATGTTTATCCCCACAACGTCCACTGGCAGTAGAATTGGAATTTATATTAATTACACGTGCCTGAGGGAGGAAAGAGTTGTTAAAGAGTTTCATTTGTAATGCAAATGGAAATTCAAAGTACAGAAAAAAATACCTGGTTTTCTGTGATGGTAATATTTAGCTGTAGTCCCATATTAGCAAGGAGACAAGGATCACTTCCATTCTTAACGGTGTAATTGCCCACTGCTGGCAGATCTGGAGGTGGCTTAGTTGGGATTGGGGTCACAGTGGAAGTTGTCTGTGTTGTAACTGGTGAGACAGTGGTTGACACATCTGCTTTACAGAAGGATTCTTGGAAGGAAAAGTGATTAACAGGTCAGTTTACTGTCTGAAATTCGATCCCCCAGGTTAGTTCCTTAGCCCGTTACTACTTGGCCCAAACAGCTTCAAACATCCAGTAATAAAAGATCATTCCACAGGGAAGTTTTCTTCCTGTGCTTGAAGAGAAGTAACTTCACTAAGGTTTAATACTCTAAATTACGTTCAATGAGGTTTGAAAATTGAACATCTTTTCAGATATGCCATTGGAGAATGGAGCTGCAAGCAATAGAGCAAGTGCCTGACAATGCAAGTGAAGCTATTGACTACAGTAGCCATTTTTCTGACCAAAAAATGGATTTATAACCAGGAACAAGGAGTAGAACAAGTTTTTGGACACAACTCTTCCAATGTAGTGTGGCTGGACACGACCTGTCTATTCCTGTCCCCACAGCCAGAACACAATGTGGAAACTAATTGAAAACCAGTTTATAAAACATTGACTCAAATGAGTTAAAAACATGGCTCAAGCTTTCTTTAGCACAATGTGTATTGACAAAAGTTCACGCAACACTCCATCCAACCAGAACCAAGTTTTCCCTGTAAAGCCTAAAGTTAAGGCAACATAACCATTAGCGATCTGAACTCAAAACTAGATCATATTGATACTCTAGAGATTTAGGTCACCACCCAATTGATTTTAAATGGCTTCACTATCAATGGATTATTTTCCTACCATTTTTGCTAATTGTTCCATTCTCCACAAAGGCTTGAATGCCAACATGCCAAAAAACCATGACAACTGCTTCACTTGCAATAGCTTTAACACTTCTGCATGTGTAGATTGTGTTCAGGGGTACAGATTCCATTAGGGAATTCACAGCCACATGTTTTACACCTGCAGTAAAGAGAACAGAAACAAATCAACATAGGACAATTAACTGTCAAAATTCAGAGGGAAGAAACAGGATAGTACAGCAAGCTTTAACTATAAACTGGTGTAAGTTATACACCTGAAATACTGGAAATTTACTGTACAATAATCACTGCAATTTCCAAGTAGTCAGTCAAAGGAGAGATTGAGAAGACTCGCTGCTGTTAAGACTTAAAGCAAAGTTCACAATATTATTCAACAGACTTATGCTGTAAATAAAACAAATATGGTATATACCCCCCACTTTATGTTTCTATTAGAGTCAGTCTTACAGCATGGAAACAAGCCTTTCCATGTGAACCAGGTTTCTAAAGCGGAACTACTTCCATTACCCACATTTGGCCTCAAGCTTGTCTATTCAAGTACTGGTTCAAATGGCTTTTGGAGTATTGCAATTGCTCCTGACTACCATTTCCTCTGGCAGCTTTTCTATATTTACACCACCCTGTGTGAACAAGTTGCCCCTTAGGACCCTTTTAAATCTCACAGCTCAAAGCTATGTCTCCCCCCTAGTTTTGGGAGACTATTCTGGGGAAGACTTCAGCTATTCACCTCATCTATGCCACTCATGATTTTATAAGCCTTTAAAAAAAGGTCCTGCCATAGCCTCCTCCACTCCAGGAAAGAAAATACCAGCCTACCCTTATAACTCAAACCTTCTAGCCATAGTAACAGTTAGTCCTTTTTCACCTTTATCAGTTTAACATCCTTCCTATAGCAGGTTGATCAGAATTTGATTATATGGACTTTTTGATCAACTGGCACACTGCTGGTCCCTTGACGCTGGTTAATACTGTTTCTAGTACTATTTGGAATCACATTGACAAACTTGGGTGCATCTTTTATCAATACGTGTCCTTAAGGCTACAAGATTTCTAGGAGGACATGCCAGGAATCCAACCAGAGAAGAATGAGCAAAGTGCTAAATAGTGAACTCTGAGGAATAAGCACAATATTTAGTCAGTCACAAACAGTTAGAGTCCCAGCTGTCTCATTAACAATCTAGATGAAGGAATGGAGGGCATTCTGGCCAAGTTTACCAACAATACAAAGATAGGGAGAGGGACAGGTAGCATTGAGGAGGCAAGAGGCTGCAGAAGGATTTAGATAGGTTAGGAGTGGGCAAAGTGGTAGATGGAGTACAATGTGGGAACGTGTGAGGTCATGCACTTTGGTACAAAGAAGAGGGGCATGGACTATTTCCTAAATGGGAAATAAAATCCAGAAATCTGAAGTGCAAAGAGACTTGTGTTCTCATCAAGAGACTTCTCTCAAGAAGAACTTGCAGGTTGAGTCGGTAGTTAGGAAGGCAAATGCAATGATAGTATGTATTTTGAGGACTTGAATATAAAAAAGCATGCATGTATATCTAAGGCTCAATGGTTTTGGAGAGACAACATTTGGCGTTGTGTGCACAGTTTCAGGCCCCATATCTCAGGAAGGATGTACTGGTCCTGGAGCGTGTTCAGAGGTGGTCCACAAGAATGGTCCCAGAAATGAAAAGCTTAACATACGAGGAATATTTGAGGACTTTATACTGAATTTAAGGGGGGGGCAGTAAGAGATCTAATTAAAACAGAGGCGGTGTTTGGACAATGTCACCATTGGCAGGAGAGACTAGGACCCAACAGCATAGCCTTAGAGTAAAATCAAGGCCTTTTAGAACAGATTAGGAGAAACATCTTTAGCCAGAAAGTGGTGAAACTTTAGATTTCACTGCCACAGAAGGCTATGGAAACCAAGTCATGAATATTTAAGAGGTGGATAGGTTCTTGAGTATCAAGGGTTATGGGGGAAAAAAAAGTGGGAGAATAGGGTGCTGGAAAAACACAGGTCAGGCAGCATCCGCTGAGCAGGGCTTCCTGATGAAGGGCTCTTGCCCAAAACGTCAATTCTCCTGCTCCACAGATGCAGTCTCACCTGCTGAGCTTTTCCAACACCCCACTCTGATCTCCAGCATCTGTAGTCCTCACTTTCTCCCCTTGGAGAAACTTACCATCCATTATTGGATAGTGGAGCACACTTATTGAGCTGA
The DNA here is from genome assembly GCF_004010195.1 of Chiloscyllium plagiosum. NCBI lineage: Eukaryota > Metazoa > Chordata > Chondrichthyes > Orectolobiformes > Hemiscylliidae > Chiloscyllium > Chiloscyllium plagiosum. The sequence continues at coordinate 45,469,041 of NC_057724.1, forward strand.
ATGGCCTAATTTCTGCTCCTGTCTTATGGTCTTGAGAAAGAATTGAAAACAATTCACTGAGCAAGGCTTTCATAACTTAGATTAGATTACATTACAGTGTGGAAACAGGCCCTTCGGCCCAACAAGAACACACCGCCCCGCCAAAGCGCAAACCACCCATACTCCTGCATTTACCCCTTACCTAACACTCTGGGCAATTTAGCATGGCCAATTTACCTGACCTGCACATCTTTGGACTGTGGGAGGAAACCGTAGCACCCGGAGGAAACCCATGCAGACACGGGGAGAACGTGCAAACTCCACATCCAGAGTCAGTCGTCTGAGGCGGAATTGAACCCGGGTCTCTGGTGCTGTGAGGCAGCAGTGCTAACCACTGTGCCACCCATCAACATTAAACAGCTTCAAGTATAACACATGTATACTTCCTGATTTGCACTGTGCATAATTTATTATGCATAAACATTGTTTAGCATTAAGGAAGTAAATGCCTATAATTATGCAACTTATCATAATTAGTTAAATCAGTGCATTGATTAGAATACGGCACCAACCACGAACTGTTTCTCATTGAAATATTTAAAATCCAGTCATTCATCTGAGTGAAATAGATTGTAAACAAGTTGAAATAATGTTGCACATCAGAATTGTTATTTTTGATGCCACTGGATGACTGGAGAACTCTGCTCTCCCAGTCATGGTATCATTGCAGTCACAAACAGCACATGACTTTTTACTGTCATCTGACATTCATTCTGCTTTCAACTATCAACCTAGTTGAAGAGGTTCAAGATCCACTCTGGGAATTGAACATATTACCCAACCACCCTCATGAAACTTAAAGTTTAATGCAATCTATTATTTTCCACAGTATTTAAGTTGCACAATGTCAATGCAGGTTCATTAACACTTCATCCCACATTCTGCTCTAGTGTGTGCAGAACAACATCAAGTGGGTTTTCCACTAAAACCAGGCACTTAATCTGTTGCTGATGCCGGTCAGCAACTCAATTAAAGCCATCAGCATAGATGGGTTGGACCAAGGGGTCTGTTTCCATGCTGTACATCTCTATGACTAATAATTTAGAGATGTGTGGCTCAACTAGTTAAGAATCAAATATTATTCCCATGATGAACATTCAATCCATGTTATAAACAGGAAATTATTAATAAGAGTCATACTTTTGTTTTTTGCTCCAGGAAAGAGTTTTGCATCACTGGTGTTATAAGTGAAAGTCAGTACATCACCACTAAATTTGCCATCAGTATGAGAGAAGTTTAAGCTCAAGGAGTGACCAGTCCCAAAGCCCATGTTCAACAAGGGAGCTGAATTGTTACCACCACATGTGCTTCCATTGGATGATAATGAATCTGGCAACTGGAAAGTTGCATTTTCCTAAAATAAAGAAAGGTCAAAATTAAATTGGTTAAATTAAGCTAATTTGGCACATAAGCACTGGTAGACAATCAAGTATCTTACATCTTCATCCCATGGAATTAAAAACAAAAACAGACAATCTCAAATCATGGAACGTGATTTGGAAAGTTATTTTTAAATGACTGAACCTAAGAATTGTCAAATAACCACCTTGACCAAGTTGTGATCAATTTTAGTCCAAACTGAAATGAATAACAGTCATAACTAGAGCTATGACTCATTGTATTAGAACGGCCATTTTAGGCTAAAATCAGCCACAAAAGATCTGTTGAGAAAATGTACAACCCAACATTTTGAAGACCAACAGGATTGGACCACAAAGTTGACCACCTCCACTCAGGTGTTACAAGTTGAAAAGGGGCAATTGAAGAATTGAGGAAAATGTGCATTAAATAAAAGTATCTTTCATAGGGAGCTAAAGTATGATAAGCCCAAGTTGAGGCAAGTAAACCACCATGAAATTTATTATGGGCTAGAAGTGTTTTATTTAATTGCTCAAAAATTTGACAAATATTCAAATTCAGCATTTAGGTCCCTCCACCAATTCACTGAAAATTTAATCAGTTCTTGTAACCATGTCACAGATGAGATTAAAGATTTGCAAATCTTTAATACGTATGACCCATGAACAATAAGGACCTGCTTATAAAAATGATATTCTGTGGTCACTATATTGAAGTTAGATGCTGAGCAAGATTAGGAGAAGACTACTTCATGAAGGTTTATTAAATCTCCTGTTGGTATTTTGGGACAATTACCTAAATCACAAAGTAGCATTGACCCAGTGAAGCAAAATTGATTTGATATAACACCATAGTTGTGGAATATGTTAACTACAAATTAAGTGTCTTCAATTGATGTTTTTTAAAAAAAAAACAAGCTGATGTCCTAATAGAAGGACCATCATGTGCACCATAAAGTTATTTTCTGTAATTTCTATTTACTGTACTTAAGTACAGTACAGCTACACTTGAAGGGAGTTTGACTATTAATCCAAACAACTCAAATCTAACATTCAACTATAAGCCAGTTCAAGATAGTTTAGACAGCTGATGGCAAAAGTTTAACTTCATTTTACCTTGCAGGCAGTTGAATTGGCACACTTGGTCCCCACTCAACTTTGTTTTTGAATATTGACCAGGTCATTCATTCCCCCCCACAAACATGTAATTGCTTTATGAAGGGACAGTGTAAACTGGGTTCTTAACAGTATCTTAAAGAATATGGCTTTAGGACTCAACATTGAGATCACAAAGGGCTACTTGAAAACAGGTGACTAGATCATTACATCTGAAAATGATTCACATAGATCTGCAAATAACAATCTGGACTCCAAAACTTAAGCGAATTTCAAACAACAGCACTGAGCCCAAACTGTAGCATATGAACATAAACTGATCATCTAAAATTAAAATTTAAAGTTATGAGCTTCCTGTCTATAAGCTACTTATTGCTTTACTTTTGTACTGCAAATTACTTACCATTGTCCCATTTCCTTCATAAAGAACAGTAAAGTTGACAGACAATACAGCATATATACAGGTTTTGTTATCCTTGCCATGGACCTCAATCTTGACTGCTTGAGCAACTGAAATTGCTGGAAAAAAAAGTGGTCAAATTACACTTTAGCCAAAGTAAAAGGTTCAGCTTGTACACGATAGTTTCATAAGCAATTTCTGTACTTCTCTGTAGCAGCTATGTTACACCATCTACAAGAGGGCCACTTTAAGAGACAGGTCTGAACCAGTTTCAAATACAATAAAATGCTCACAGCAACAGGTGGAGTTAGGTTAAATTGTGTCAAGGCTGCTCAATTTATGACTGGAGTTGTTGTTTCAAGTAGATTGACATCCCAACACATAGCCCAATGGTTATAACTAAAGCCACAGGATGACTGGTAACTCAATTCAGAGGGCTCAGGGCAGAAAGGCCAAATCATAAAAAAAACATTTAGATGATCAACTTCAACTTTTCTTTGGTACCAATAAACTTGATGTTGCATACTTCTGAAAATATTCCAGAATCATTTAACAGATCAACTGATTCTCTCCAGACGCTAACACACCCTTTCTACCAGACACAGTACCATGATTTTAGTCAATGAAAATGCTTCACATTTCAGTCTTGAACTCACTAAGTGTACCATACTTAAGGTTAGCATCTGACCTGACATAACAGCACAAAAAATTTCCTTCAGAAATTCTTGGGCACAACTGCAGACGCCACAGCACTTCATAGAGAACATTTGAATTGTAGAGTAGAATTGTGTGGACCAAAAGCTTAAGTCAGTTCCTACAATACACAATTATGCCAAAAGGCTACAAGAATGGAAACTTCATGAAACAAATATTCTAAAATTTAAAACTAGAAGCTTTGGCTTCTTTTTTTTTTGGGAGTTAAAGTGAGAAAGACAGATGTTGACATCAAGGCAGCAGTTAACCAAGTATGGCACTAAGAAGCACTAACAAAACAGTCAACAGGAATTTATGAATATCGAGTTGGGAAACAATAGAGTCAGATGTACAGCATGGAAACAGACCCTTTGACCCAACCCATCCATGCCGGCCAGATATCCCAACCCAATCCAGTCCTATCTGCCAGCACCAGGCCCATATCCCCCCTGAACCCTTCCTATTCATATATCCATCCAAACTGTCTATTTATCTTATCCGTGCCCCTCAATTTTGTAAACTAAGGTCACCCCTTAGCCTGCGACACTCCAGGGAAAACAGCTCCTGCCTGTTCAGCCTCTCCCTATAGTTCAAATCCTCCAACCCTGGCAACATCCTTGTAGATCTTTTCTGAACCCTTTCAAGTTTCACAACATCTTTCCGATAGGAAGGAAACCAAAATTGCACGCGATATTCCAACAAGTGGCCTGACCAATGCCCTGTACAGCAGCAACATGACCTCCCAACTCCTGTACTCAATACTCTGACCATTTAAGGAAAGCATATCAAACACCACCTTCACTATCCTATCTACCACTTTCAAGGAGCTATGAACCTGCACTCCAACGTCTCTTTGTTCAGCAACACTCCCTAGGACCTTACCATTAAGTGTATAAGTCCTGCTAAGATTTGCTTTCCCAAAACTCAGCACCTCATTTATCTGAATTAAACTCCATCCTGCCACTTCTCAGCCCATTGGCCATCTGGTCAAGATCCTGTTGTAAGAGATAACCACCTTCATTGTCCACTACATGTCCAATTTTAATGTCATCTGCAAACTTACAAACTGTACCTCTTATGCTCACATCCAAATCACTTATGCAAATGACAAAAAAATTAGAAGACCCAGCATCGATCCTTGTAGCACTCCACTGGTCACAGGCCTCCAGTCTGAAAAACAACCCTCCACCACCACCCTCTACCTTTGAGCCAGTTCTGTATCCAAATGGCTAGTTCTCCCTATATTCCATGAGATCTAACCTTGCTAATCAGTCTCCCATGAGAAACCTTGTCAAATGCTTTACTGAAGTCCATACAGATCACATCTACTGCTCTGCCCTCAATCTTCGTTACTTTTTCAAAAACCTCAATCAAGTTTGTGACATGATTTCCCACACACAGCCATGTTGACTATTCCTAATTAGTCCTTGCCTTTCCAAATACATGTACATCCTGTCCCTCAGGATTCCCTCCAACAACTTGCCCAAAGTCAGGCTCACTGGTCTATAGTTCCCTTGCTTGTCCTTACCACCCTTCTTAAACAGTGGCACCACATTTGCCAACCTCCAGTCTTCAGGCACCTCACCTGTGAGGATCAATGATACAAATATCTCAGCAAGAGGCCCAGCTTCCCACAGTTCTGGGATAAACCTGATCAGGTCCTGGGGAATTATCCACCTTTACCCATTTCAAGACATCCAACCTGTAATCTGGACAGTTTGCAAGATGTCATCATCTATTTCCTTAGTCTAGATCTTCCATATCCTTTTCCACAGTAAATATGGACGCAAAATACGATTAACCTAGTTCTCTAGTTCAGTTAACCTTTGGTGGGAGATCAATTTGCAATGATTGTGGATTTGAAACTGCCTCATGCAATGCAGGTGTTAAAGGTAAAGATTGAATTGGTTAGCTAAACTGTCTGGATAGCTTGTTTGCAATGCACAGTGATGCCAACAGCAGAAGTCCATTTCTATTACCAGTGAAAGTCACCAAAAAGATTCCATGTTTTCAACCTCACTTCATCCAAGATGTGGATAGCTTCACTACCAGGATGTTGGAATACCCCATTCCCAGTGCTGTTAGAAAGCAAGAGTTCTAGGTTTTTGACCCAGTGGCATTGAATGAATGGTAATTTGAGGGGAATTTACTGAATTGGTAGTCTTGCACATCTGAACCCCCTCCATTAGGACACTGTTCAAGAAGACCAAGTAATTTATTGCAAAGAATCTTATGTACACTGCTGCTAATGTACACCATTGCACATCAAGGGTAGGTGATTAGAGTATCTGGATGGAAATGGCATATGGTAAAATGTTTTTCGCCACAGCCATAGCTTGGGATATCTGTATTCCTGGATATAGACTACACTGCAGCGCTGATGACTCTGATGTCATCAAATAACCCATTTCTGAACTCATGATAGAAGAAAGGCTGTAATTATAAGAACAAGTTTCTGGTTTATAACCAAAGCAACTAACTTGCAGCTTGATTGTACATAGTATGCCAATCATATCAAAGCTAGGATATTTTAACTACATGTTGCGAATTTGAAACTGCTACTTTAACAGTTACCAGTGATAAAAACGTGCACACATCTTGACCAAAAATGTTTGATTAATCTTTCAGTTAACTTTATTCATGTGAAATTTGTACTTCAAAACAGTTCCTTCCCTCAAAAAGAAACTATAGGTAGGTTACCAAACTGCAAAACACGAAGGCAAAGCATTTTCCACTTTTGCTATGTGGCGGCCACAAAGTGTAACAAGCAATACACCTACATAGGATATTTTAAATCTTTGTCCCCATATAAAAGTAAGCCTAAAAAGAATACAATAGTAAACCTGCAGCAACAGCTAACTTATGGATACTAGGTAGGAAGGAAAGGATTCTAGCAGAATTGCTTCCTTTCTTCAAGCATTTCCTCCCAAGGTGACTGCCTGCATAAGCTGAAATTAGCTCAATGGGAATACAGTTAGCCATATGTGAAGTCAGACAATTACAAATCAGAAATTAAAGCAAGTGAACTTAAATTCCATAACATGGAAAAATCAGAAAAATAGCCCACCATGATTTTAAAGATACAAAATAATTTCTGACTTGCCAAGTATGTCAACAAATCAATGTTGCACCTTAAATTAAATGCAAGAGGCTACATACAATTTTTAATGTCAACAGGCTAGATTCAGTCAAAAGAGGGGAACAGTCAAACATCCTGTGATAAACCACCATCGTGAAAGGCAATTGCTACGGTGTGAAAACAAGCCTAAGCATCATGCTGCAGTGACACTAGTCATATTTTGCAGGGAATAAGCCAAATGCTGTCAGGTTTATCTAAAAGATGTCAGAAAAAATGTCAACTTGCATTTGCTTAAATTTTTAAAGCACAGAATGTCATCTTAAAGAAAGACATTTATGAAGTTGCAAGAGACAAGAGTTGGACGGCTTGGAATCTGTTGAGGAGCCAAAAAGGGTAAAAGGACCCTGATAACAATTGTGTACAGACCTCTTGAGTGGTCAGGAAGTGGGGAGGAAGATAAAATCAGGAAGTAGAAAAGGCATGCAACAAAAGCACATGACAGATCATGGGGAGGTTTTACATACAGGTGGATTGCAGAAAAGAACCAAGTTGGTATGAGATCACAAGAGGAAGAATTCTCAGTCTGAGATGGTTTTTATAGCAGTTTGTCGTTAAGCCCACAAGGGAACAGAAAAATCTGGATTTGGTGCTGTGTAATGAAACAGTCATAATTAGGGAGCTTAAGGTGAAGGAACTCATATGGAACAGTGACAATATGATAAATTGCAGGGTGAATTCTGAGGGAGAGAAGTTGGAATCTGATGTAACAGTATGACAACTTAGTAAAGTTAACTACAAAGACTGTGGGAGGAGCTGGCCAGAGTTAATTGAAGAGAGACCAGTAGGGGAGACACTGAAGCCACAATGGCAGGAGTTTTGGATGGGATTCAGGAGGCACAGTAGCAATTCATCCCAAGGGAAAAAGCAGCATACTAAAGGAGAACATAACCATGGTTGATAAGCGAAGTCAGGGATAGCATAAGAGCCAAAAAAGCATACAGCAGGACCTTCAGCTGGGGAATTGCATTGAGAAATGGCAAATGGAGTTGAATATAGATAAATGCGAGGTCTTGCATTTTGCAAAGTCAAATCAAGGTAGAAGTTTCATGGTGAATAGTCGGGCCTTAAGTAATATAGTGGAACAGTGGGACCTTTGAGTTCAGGTGCACAGTTCTCTGAAAGTGAAGTCACAGGTAGGCAGGGCAGTGAAGGCAGTTTTTGACACTGGCCTTCAGTCAGGGCATTTAAGTATAGAAGTTGGGACGTTATGTTGCAGTTGCACAGGACCTTAGTGAGGCTGCACTTGGAGTGTTGTGTTCAGTTTTGGTCACCTTGCTATAGGCAGGATGTCATTAAACTGGAAAGAGCACAAAAGGATGTTGCCAGGACTGAAAGGAGTGAGTTACTGGGAGAGGTTGGACAAGCAAGGACTTTTACTTTAGAGCATAGGAGACTGAGGTTGGGGGGAATCTTAGATGTTAAGATCTGAGGGGCATGGTTAGGGTGAACACAGTCTTTTTGCCAGGGATGAGGAAGAGAAGACTAGAGGGTGTCAGTTTAAGGTTAGAGGAAAAACAATAAAAGGGATCCTGAGACGCAACATTTTTAAAAAAAAAACAAGGTGGCATGCATATGGAATGAGCTGCCAGTGAAAGTGGTTGAGGCAGTTACATTAACATTTAAAAGGCACTTGAACAAATACATGGATAGGGAAGGATTAGAAGTCTGTGGGCCAATTGCAGGGAAGTTGGGTTGGTGTGAATGGACATTTTGGTCAGCATGGACCAATTTGGGCTGAAGGGCCTATTTCCATGCTGTAGACTGACAATATGGTGAAGATTAGTGGGGAGCCAAATGATTGGGAAGCCTCAACTCACCAGTGGATAACTAAAAAGTAATGACAGGGAGAAGGTGAAATGAGTGTAATCTAGGTGAAAAAAATGGAGACAGGAGCAAAAGTGGACATTGGACCACTGGAAAAGTGAGGCTGGAGTATTAGTAATGATGAACAAAAATGACAGGTACTTTGCACATGTACAGCAGAAGACACCAACAGCATACCAGAACAGTCAGGGATAAAAAGGAGAGAGCGTAATGGCCATCATTAAGGAGAAGGTACTGGGGAAATTGAAGGGTCAGAAGGTGGATATGTCACCCAGACCAGATGGACTACATCCTGGAATGCTTGAGAGCTGAGACTGTAGCGGCATTCTTTTAGGAATCACAAATCAGGGTGGGTCTCAAAACTGGAAAATAGTTAAATGTAACACCTCGTTTGAGGGAGGAAAGGCAGAAGACAGGAAGCTATAACCCATTAACCTAACCTCAGTTACTGATAAAGGTTTGAGTGTCCATTACGAAGGGAGAGATTGCAGAGTACTTGACATTGCCTGGTACAATAAGGCTGAGTCAACATGGCAGAGTCAAGGAGAGGTCATTCCTGAAATCCATTAGATTTCTTTGAGATGGTAACAAGTTCACCAAAGCAAAAGCCAGTGGACTAGGGTTTCTCGAGGGCCTCAGCAGCTTCCCATGTGGCAGATAGGCAAAGTAAGAGCCCATGATGTTGCAGGCAAAATATGGCATAGATAGAGGATTGGCTGACTAATACAGCAGAGCGATAAAAGGAACCTTTTTCAGAACAGCAGTGAATGAGTAGAATTCTGCAAGGGCCTATATTGGTACAATTAGGTGGTCCCAATATAGGAATGAGGCAGTCATAAGTGTAGCAAAGATGGTGAAGAGATAGGTAACATTGAGGATGCAGATAAGCTCTACGAGGACAGGCTAGGAAAATGAACAAAGAAATAGCAGATGGAATACAATGTGGGAAAGTGAGAATATGCACTTTGATAGGAAGCAGCATAGACTTATAAATGGGAAAGGCTTCAGAAATCTGAAGCACAAAGAGACTGAGGATTCAAGGTTAAACATGCAGGTTCAAGTCACAGGAAGCAAATGTGACATTAACATTCATTTCAAGAGGACTAAAAAATACAAGAGCAGGTATGTACTGCTGAGATGAAATATGGCTCTGGTCAGACTGCTTTTGAAGCATGAACAATTTTGGGCCTCACGGCAAAGGAAAGACTTGCTGACATTGTCAAGAGTCCCAGGGGAGTTTTACAAGAACGATTCCAGGGACAAAGAGCTTATCAGGAGGAGCAGTTGAAGACTCTGGGTTTGTACTCACGAGTTAATGAGGAGAGAGGATATGATCAAAACTTAGAACACAGAAGCCTGGATATCATGGACAAGGACGAGAACAAGGACACAGCCTCAGTAAAGGCATGAACTTTACAATCTAGAAAAGTAATTTTTCAGCCAGCATTTGGCGAATTCATAGCGAACACTAGTTTATTGCAGCTTTCTGTCGAGCTATTTGAGACAGATAGCTCAATTCATGATTAGCAAGCCATTAAGGGTTACAGGAGAACATAAATTAGGTTAAGTAAATAGAATGGCAGAGCAGACTCAATGGGCAGAGTGGCCTAGTTTTGCTCTTACATTCTCCAGGTTATGGAATCACAGCACAAAGATTCTTCAGTCCAACTCATTAACACCAACCAAACATCCCAATCTGATCTCGTCCCATTTTGCTAAACTTTGGACCACATCCCTCAACTCTTTCTATTATATAGATATCAAGATGGCTTTTTAAACACTAATTTTACCAGCCTCCACCACTTGCTCTGGCAGCTTGTTCCATACATACACTACCCTCTGAAAACTTACCAGGTGCCTTTTAAAATTTTCTCCACCCCTCACCTAAACCTATGCCGTCTAGTTTTCGACAACCCCTCTCGCAGGGATGGTCTTCAGCTGCACATCCTAACCATGCCACTCATGATTTTAAAAGCCACTGTTAAGGTCACCCCTCAAACTCCAATACCAGTGGAAAATAGCCCCAGGCCTACACAGATTCTCCCTCAAACAACCACACCCCTCCTTAAAACTAAACGGGACCATAAGGAAACTAAAACAGTTGGACAATATTTAAGAGTTACAAGATGGAAAATAACCGCTAAGAACTCCAGAACAGTTGAAGCTTTTCCCTTGGGTAAGATAAGATTTATTGCATTTTTCAGAACCATCGCAGATAACGACAAAGCTGAGGGGGTAGGAAAGAGCAAAACCCAGAAATGGTGCAGACACACTAAAGTCGGTACACAAAAGAAAATTACAAACGCTCTAAGGGCGGAAACGGCAGGGTTAACCTGGTGGCAGGCAGGCAAGCCCATGTTGTTGCTTACACTTGTACAGCACATAAATACATAACCACTCGATCACCCCCGCTCCTCAATGCTGCCTGAATTGCTGTGCTCTTCCAGCACAATTGATCCAGAATCTGGTTTCCAGCATCTGCAGTCATTGTTTCTACCACACCGTACACCGGCATGGCAACATAGAGGGACGGGGAAAAAGGAAGAGAGGGGAAGAGAGGAGGGGGGTGGGGTGGGGGG